>NC_135743.1:30532500-30692500 GCF_041903045.1 Epinephelus lanceolatus
TTAGCACCCAGGCACCCACATGCCTTTATTTTTGGATGCATCATCATGGACAGGAAGCTCAGAGCTTGGGTTCAGTCTCTGTGTGGTAATTTTGGCCAGTTGACTCATTGGTCATTGACTCCCAACTCACTCTTACCCCCTTCTGTCCCTCTGAAGTCTGTACTCATTCACCCCCTCACCAGCAAATCCCTCCATCCTCCTTGATATCTCTGGAAGCATTAGATATCTGCATCCTTGGAGGAAGTTTGGAATCTTAGAAGCACTTGTCAATTAATGGGTACATAGTCAGTCTGGAGAGGCAGAGGTTTACTCCTTACTGTAGAACGTGAATGAAACCTTCATCTTAGGTAGAAACGAATTAATGCGTGGGTGCTACTGTATGAGTATGCTGTATTATTAAATGTTTTATATTTTAAGTCCATTTTCACACAATTTTGGCATCTCTTTTTCATCAAAAACAAATTGAAACTATTTTCAAAAATTCATATTTCACAAAGAGAACATTATCAACACTGTTTTCAGACTCAGGGCATAATTCGAGAAAGCAGAGTGCTTTCAGTAGACCCTCCTGCTCCCCCTCTCTCACACTGTGCTGAGAGGCTCTTTAATACTGTTTAGGGGGAAATAAACATTTAAAAGGGAGAATGTGTGTGTCCCAACACAGCGTAGGGTAGAAACAGACACCGCGGCATCTATGTATACTACATTAGTGCAACACAAACACAAATTTAAGACAGAGTAATCAAACTATTAACACAGTGGCACATGTTCATTGCATTTTATCATTAAAACTGGTATCTGATGTCATTATATATGAGTTTGCTGGAGTTTAAATCAGAGCTGTTTCACCCTGCCGAACAGCAAAAGTATCCACACTTTGTTCTTGAGGTTCGAACTAAACTACATTGAACAGAGCTGCCAAGAGCAAAGGTAACCCCAGGACCCCTTTAAAACTACACAGTAAACACACAGTTAACCCCAGATGCTGCTTTTGTTTTGTTTTTTTTAAATTTCCACTTTGGTGGTCATGAGGGAAGAAACAACAAAACAGTCCTCACAGTTACAGCTCTAAGCTCTGTGATTAAATGTAAAGAGATGCACAGAGAAGTCTCAGCCCCAGGTGGCAGGGATAAAAACATCACTTCTAGGGTCTATTATTGTAGATCACACACAGTTTTCAGCCACGCTGGCAAGTGATACACGGAATATTCCAGTTGTCACTGCGATTCTCTGACAGAATTAGTCACAGAGCACATCTGGAGACCCTCAGTGATAAAGTGTGCGTAGGAAGAATAGAACAATATACTTTATTGATACTTATTTCATGGTGTCATGGAAAAAGGCCGGCCATAGCTCTGGAGATTAGACATAATGTTGGACCTCGGGGGGGATATATGGGAGATGAAGTACCATCAGACCTGAGAGTGTTTCAGTATGGAACATCTCTGGTGTTTCCATGGTCCCTACTGGCAAATTTGCATTAACTCAGACTTTGAAGAGTAATAAGAACAAGATGGGACATGATTTCAAATCGTTATACTGCGTTTATTTTTCTGACTGGCATAAATGTGAATCCTACACTATGTGATCTTCCCTCAGGAATCCCAAAATGCGGCATTATAACATACGGAGGTTCCTTGACTAAATATGGGAGCTAAAGCTGTGAATACCCATGTGAGCAGTGCTCCGGCCTGGCATCCAGGCAGCACACTCCGTGTCTGAAGTCTGCTGCTCTGACCGCTAGAGAGCGACGGGAACCAGGAGACTGTGCGCAAAGAGGAACGGCTGCAGGCTTCAGGTGACAGGCAGAACAATTTATTCATCAAATAAAGATTAAAATGAAACACTGTAAAAGTGGACTAAAAATGGTGAAGCTACCAAAGTTATCATGGATGGACTACGCAGTCAATGAGTTCATAGACTGGAGCATGCGCTGGAATTTCACCAACCAATCGAAGAAAAAACAATTTTATGACAGCAATTTAATAAGCTGGATGCGCAATGCAGGAATTTCGAGTTGGGAGTGTGTAAATTAGTTTTAATATCCCAATTATCTTGAATTGTTTTATTAATCAGTAATAATCTGGGAAATCAGCACGATCACTCCTGCCAGCTGACGAAAATTAGTTTTGATCTTATAGTTTTTAGTTAGAAAAGAAAAAAGATCAAAGATCAGCTGCAATTTTTAAAAGTACATCTAGAAATACTCACATTTTGTCCAGTGTTCCCAGTTGTGCGCCTGTGTGGGATTGTTTAATGACCCACTGGTACAAATTAAGCAATTTACCACACTGAGCAAATAACACTGTGTCTACCATTAATTAGGATATTTAGAATAGACTGGATTTGCACTTTTGTTAAAGCCAATAAATGCTAAATTAAAAAAGAGAAACAAAAAAAGAATATACTTAGCGTGTACACAGAAACACTGAGCAGCATCGCACCGCACTTTAATCTACTCACGTTTATGTTGCCGGTGCCTGGAGCTGCTGTGCTGCTGACAACCAGTGTAATCCATGCAGTGCAAGATGATCCAAACAAAGGAGATCAGTTGTAATTGCATAGTAGCCCAGAGATGAGACTCGTAAAGCCAATGTCAATGTTCACCAAGTCACTTATTGGATAAGATTCCGTTTTCTTCCCCCCAGACGGAGGCAGAGTGTGGAGGGTAGGTAATTCCTAGACACAACAGGACCCCCAGCTATGTGGTGATATGTGGTGATGGTAGTGCACGGTGGCCCAATGATGCCTGGGCCGCTTAGACTGTAACATCCTGGATAGGATCTTCATATGTGCCAAGAAAGCCAGACTGAGTCAGGGATCCGTTATCCGTGCTGTGATAAAGAACATCCCTTCCAAAAAACGAAAAACAAACACGCCAAAAAGCTCGATTCTCATCCGGTGCGCGCAGGAGGAAAGCAAATTCAATCATTAGTGTAAGTCAGAAAGATGAATAGAACATTTTTTTTATGTTTAGCGTGACTCTCAGAAAGTTTGAGACATCATATCCATGTGCAGAACTCCAAATTGACCTTTCTCCTCCTCTCCACGTCTGTCTCAGTGGAGATGCGCCGTGCGTCCCGGTGTGAGTGGATACCCTAATGTGCCAGGCGCGCTAAGGGTCTCGGCTTCATCTCAGCATCAGCTAAAGCACAAAAGTAAAAAGCCACCACAGGACCGACACTAATTATAAAAGAAAAATCTGTAAGTTGAAGGTTTCGTAGCTCTTGTTGGCTGTAAAGCATGCACACCTCCTGTCGCTCGCTGTCGGCAGCAGGCAACTGTACCAAAGTAAATCTCCGCAGTTTCAGCGCTTTTCTGCTTTGCGTGCAGGACCCATTCACTCCCCTCCTGCCGGCCGGCTGATGACTTCAGCCCTCTGCTGTCTCTCTGTCTCTTTCTCTCCCCCTATGAGCTCCAAAGTTTATTTAGAGGGCAAGCCCCCCCGCGTCAGAGAGAGAGGGAGGGGAGGGAGAAAGAGGGCATACTTAAGTTATTTCAACGAGGGTTTAGAAATGTGGACTGTAGCTTCTCCTGTCTGTGATTCCAATGATGCTTTTACTGCGCATCTTTTAACATGAACTAAATGTGACTGAAATGAATGGACTCACCTGCCTCAAAACTCATCTTTATCTTCATCTTAATCCTCTAAAAATGACAACAGTGTTATTTTGGACGTTTTTTGAAAATGGATTTCGGTATAATCACAGAGCCTTTGAAATACTATTTTTAAATGTGGTTAAACACATTCTGGACACAGTCTCAGCAGCCAGATTACATCAGTGCTGAATGATAAAAGAGCTCCATTATGAGAGCAGATGTTAAATAAGATTTTGTGCCTTTAGATGTTTGACTTCTTTCCTTACAAATGTTAGTAATTGTTGTTCAAAGAGAGAGGTGACAGATCAGTTTTTAAAGTTGGTTCTTATTCTGACTGAGAATATTAATGATCCGTTTTGTCAATGTGAAATCACCACAAACCAATTTTACACCAGCCTCATTGAAATATGGATTGTTTTCACATTTGTAAATGTTTCTAGAAATACCTATATTTATTTTCAATTATGACATATGAAACTGCCCAGCAAAATGCATTGTTTCGTGCACCGGGTAGCTTATAGGATCCTGTAGATGACGATATAAGTACAAGTTGGTGTAATTACTTACCATCCTCATGCACTATTTTTCCCTTTTAATTTCACACATGTTTGCAATGGTTTGCTGTGGAGGGAGAAAATCCCAAATCAGCCAAGGAAGCAGCAGCATCTCATCTTATTACCTCTAGAGGGAGTTAGTTCCATAAAAGCTTGAGGCACATTGTCATAACAGACAAGCATGGGTATCAGTGAGTTGTGGTAAACTGTTGCACTTGACCTTTTTCCCTGCTGAGTCCAAATGTGATGTTGTTTGTATTGTTATAATGCTATAATGACATATCAAAAGAAAAACAGCCACAAAAATGTGAAATATGTATCTTAAAATGAACGGTGGATTTAGGACTTGCATTTAAAGTATTTCAGAGCAAATAATGATACCTTGTCCCTCATCAATCATTGTTCCAGATCAATTGTCACCAGTGCCTCAGTCAGCAGGTTTAAGGGTTCTGGTGATAACTGGTCGCAAATGAAAAGACTTTGCTGGTTTTAGTCAATTGCGGCCTCTGGAGATTGGAGCAGAGCAGTGTAAAGGGGGAGCTGAGGCCTCATTTGTCTAACTGGTGTGTTGATGTTTAGGGGGAACAGTATGCACGAGTCCAGTGCTTCTCCTCGCTGTGGCTTCTGGTCTTTCATCAGTCACTGTGCTGAGGAAAGCAATGCAAACACAGTGTGGGCTCTTTCTTTATGGGAATACTTCCTTGTTTGCCCTGTGCTAACTCAGAACCAGGACAGTGAGACATAACACAGATTGATACATTATTTTAAACCCTTTCACCTCCACTGGGGCAGACTGTTGGATCCCAGATTTACCCAGGGCATTAAAGTCAGGCATGGGACTATGTCAATGTAAAATGCCATGTCATTTTTAATAGATTTATATTTCAACAAAAGTGACTGTGATGTATTAGACAATGACACTTAATATCGTGTAATTTAATGCATGTGCAATGAACTTGTTTTGCAAATAACAGGAAACATTGTAAAACATTATGATGAAATGTTATGAAAAATTATGAACTCTCCCTCCTCCCTCCTCCCTCTCCTCCCTCTCCTCCGTCCTGGCAGTTTGGTGTAAGGGATGTTGAAGTATAATGCTCCTCTTTGTGTCCCTGTCTGAACTAGCCCCGCCATCCCCTGGGGGTAGGAGCATGTGTGTGTTTTTGTGTGTGTGTGTTGCATTGGGGTGCGCAAGGTTAAGGTCACTTGGTCAGTCCTTGTGACCGTCCAGTGAGAGAATCCGTCGACACCTGTAAATGAAGTCGGGCAGGTGCATAAACCCTCCTGACCAAGGATGGATGCACACTACAACTTTCTTTTTTAATAATCCCACATTTACTCCTATTTTAGCCTTACTCTAATTTAGGCCTTGAACTGAGGGGGGCATAAGAGTGTATGGCATCATCCTTGCTGACATAAACTTTGGCACAAATTAGAGTTAACACTTTGAAGTTCCTCATGGAAAATTTAAAGCTGTATTAACAGATTTTTTTTTTTTTTTTTTGGCCACTCGGCCAAGCCACCAAACTGTAAAGACAACACTGCCATATAAGCGCCATATAAACTTTTTAAGGTATGTAATGTAACACGAAAATTCGCTTTGGGTTCAGTGTGAACTCACCATTACACATTCATCAGACAACATAGAATGAATCCGCTTTTTACATCTGAAACATAATCTGATCCTGTTTGATTCGGCGGTTGGAACCTATTGCGACCGCATGCCTTTGCTGACGTCGACCCCAGCAGGATTGGAACTAATTTGAAATATTGTTTCTGGCCATCAGACATATTTAAGTTAATATTTTTTTTAACTCTGTTTTGTTGTCCACCAACTCCTGAAGAGGTACATCCAACTCTCAAGCTATTAAATGCTCAACAATGTTCACTAACTTGTTGCTAATTTCACCTGTCTCTCCTTTGGTGCTGCTAGGTGTGTGCAGTTGGTAGTAAAATGTTTGTGCAAGTTTTATACAAGCGGGTCCCTGTTTTGTTCAACATGTTTGTTAGACCTCAAGAATACACACAAGGCATCTTGGTGAATAATAATGAATGAAAACATAACTTGGTTTGTGTACAAGGAACCTCCTACAAGGAAATATCAGGGCTTGAGAGAGTTCAAAGTATACCAGAAGCTAATTCCACTTATCATTCCCCAGTTTAAGCTACAATCATAGGCTTTAATCACAGGCTCATATCATTCAGCTAAGCAGATGTCCACTTTGTTATATTCATATGACATTGCACAAATCCATTTACCTCGACCTTATCAAGAAAATCATGCTCTTAATCCTCAGACACATCAGAGTAGCAAACATACCACTACACTGCAAAGCTTATGTCCAAACTGTTCATTCCCCAGGCTATGACTCATAAAATTCCCAGATGACAGTGACAATGTTGATCCACTGTCCTGTCATCAGCTAATGAATTAGGCCGGGCTCAGTGTGGACAGCAATTGATAGCGCGTGCTTCGCTGGGGTCTGTGAAAACATAGTGGCTCAGCCAGTGGCCTTATATGCAGGTTTTTCCTGACGTTGCATCTATTAAAGCTGCAAATAGCCCAGTGGCGATCCAGTGCATTCTCTCAGCATGAAGCAAGTAGAGAGAGGCAGTGACACGGGGCATCAGAGGCTGTACAAAGTTATGAAAATAGACATGCACACACATACATAAATACAGGATCTAGAAGTTCTAATAAATAAGTATTGATTCTTGAAATTCTATTAAACACAGCACAAGGGAGGATTAGATTAATATAAACAAGATAAGACAGGTGCATGTGTTGTGGTGCGGCAGGTGGGGTGAACTCATCTTAAATGTGTGTGTATGTTTGTGTGGCAGCATTTCTGTGTGTATGCTGGGGTGATTGAGGGGATCATTTCATAGTAAGAGGGATTGAGAAGGTAGTCAAGGACAGATAATCACTGTGAGCAAGAGCTGTCAGCTGTACACACAGAGGGAAAGCAGGTCAGAGTTTTGTATAGAGAAGGTCAAAAGAGAAGGGTACTGTGTGTGAGCGTGTGTATGTGTGTGTGTGCGGTGAAGGGGGGCAGTTACCACAGATTCCCCCATATTGACCCGTATTCGCCTCACCCTAAACAGGGTTGTCCAAACTAGATAACGTTAAAATACCTGGGGGCCAGCTGCTTCTCGCATTATATGGATTATTAAAAAAAAAAAAAGCAACTGTTTCATCTGAAAGTGGTGACCCTCTCTGTCAACTTTACACTTCTTTGTTTTGGCCAAGGACCATGATTGGCCCCCGGCTGGACTTTGGACATGCCTGGTCTAAAAGAAGTGGACGTAGTCACCAGGGCTGAAAGTGTAGCCACTACTGAAGTGACATAAACCCGCATTCTTTCTAATAGCCAGCAGGGGGTGACTCCACTGGTTGCAAATAGTCTTCTTAGAAAACTATAAGAAAATGACCCTACTTTTCTTTATAATCTCAGTAAACATTTTCCTAATGAGATTGTGTTGTCTTTGGTTTGAAGTGTTTTTCAATACAGCATGAAGTTCATTTTGTAAATTATGCTCTCATGTAGAGTGCAAAAGAGATAAAGCAGGGAATGCTTCAGGGCGTGGCTACCTTGTAATTGACAAGTCCCTCACACTGTGGTGTCCTGGCACTCTCAGTCAGATCCACCCCTCCATCCCCCACAGCTCCACGCTCTGTCCAAATATGGTCACTTACAGCTCCAAAAAACCAAGATAGCAATGGACAAAATGCCAAACTCAATGCTTCAGAATGGAAGTCCACAAACCAATGGGTACGTCACAGTGGTTACATCCACTTCTTTGATACAATTTATGGTCTCTCCAAGGTAGCAAGTCTGTCCATCAGCACCTCTAAAGTGGGATTTATACCTCTGCGTCGCCTTAACCTATGTGGTGGCCTATTGTGCGGTATGTGGTAAACATGTTTAGTATGAGACAGTTGTTTTATCAGTGAACCTTATGAGTTGTAGTAGAACCAAATTTCATAATGTTTCCTTTGTTAAATATTGCTGTTATATGAGTAGATGAAAAGTCTGCAAGCCGCTAGGCTAATTTATACAATGTAAAATGCCAAAGGCTTATGCTAAAAACATTAGCATGTTGTATTTGTGGGGAAAATGTGTCCAGCAAAACACAAGCGCTTTGTCTGTGAATACTGCGAGTTATAGTGAAGCCGATTTGTGTACTTGTGTTTGAAATTGTCACTTTTTTAGCCATGTTTAATGTGTGTTTGGATGTGTTTTAAATCAACTAAACATTACAGCACTTCACAGAAACCCTGCCGTCGACTAGTGTTTTAGAGGTGTAACTGCAGAGTGACACAGACACACCACCAAAGTAGATATAAATGCTCACAACAGCACGTGCATAGGCTACAGCGTAAGCTCCACATAGAGCTGATGCACAAGCATAAATCCACCTTAAAGCTCACAAATGAAAAGTTATATCTTTTGTGTTTTATCTATACAGCTGCCAGAAGAAGTGACTTTCTGTAGTCTTGCTGTCACCATGAAGTTGCTTGGCAACCAGCAGAAATTTCAGGGAGTTGCTGTATAACCTCTGTAAAACTACAAACTGTTGTTTTTACAGTTTGGTTTTGTTATCTTTAGACAGAGCAAGGGTAGCTGTTTCCCTAGTTCCAGTATATTTTTATTTTTTTAAACTAAGCTCTTTATATACTGTACAGATATGAGAATGGCATCAATCTCCTCAGCTATCTCTTGGTAATAAAGCAAAGATGCATTCTATTCCATTAGGCATGTTTTCTAAAAATGGTGCACTGCTGCTCACACTAACCTTGTTATTAGAGTGTTTATGGGTTTGTTTATGGATTATGTATGCGTATTTGCACATATAAGTATGGAAATACCCAGTTCATGTGGATGTCATGTACTGAAGTGTGCGTGCGTTGTGTTTTACCGTGGAAGTGACCCCAGGAGGAATCCCCTCAGCAGGCCTGACTAATTTGGCCATGAGCATGGCATTAACTACACATTCCTTCCGAAGCGGTGTCTCCACTTCCCTCTCCCCCTCGACAGCAACACTTTAAATAAACTGAGCACAGGGCTGTTAAGAAAGGCCACTGCTCTCTGTGTCTGACCCTCAATACGACCTCAATTGATGTATTTCCTCTTCTTTTTAGCCTCTCTTTGAAAAACGTGACTGACCAGTGAATTGTCAAAGTGACTAGTATGACAGGAGGGGGGGGAAGTAAAGAAAGTCCTGAGTTCACTTCAGTTTGGGAGGGGTGGGTGGGTGGGGAGGGGGGTCTTTATCCTCCAAAAATTAGAGGAAAAGTCAGTGAGCAAAGCCAGCCACCTCTTGACAAGAGTGAGAAAGTTTATATATTCTCTTCGCTCTTGCTACCCCAGTGTTGGGTCTCTTATGAAGCTGTGGAGAGACAATGACAGCGTAGTGGGGATCAAACACTGCTACCCAGGAAATTTTAATCATCGGAGCACCACCGGCTTTTTTTCCCATCAGCTGTTGCCAGGCAACAAGTGAGGCAGACCCCAGATATTCTGTATGTGTGTGTGTGTGTGTGTGGTATTTCTGGTGGGGGAACAGTAGGGGGTGCAGATCAGGGTGTGTATAGAAGAACC
Organism: Epinephelus lanceolatus; assembly: GCF_041903045.1. NCBI lineage: Eukaryota > Metazoa > Chordata > Actinopteri > Perciformes > Serranidae > Epinephelus > Epinephelus lanceolatus. Next base: position 30,542,258 of record NC_135743.1, read on the forward strand.
TTGGGGTTATTTTATTAATCTGCATGGGGAGTCTTTTCTTTTTCTCCTTGATAAAACCCTTTCTGCCTTTTCTTTATGGCAGGCAGCCCGTCTGCCCTCGACTTTTGTCCTGTGATCATTCAGCTCTGCAGGGACCCGTGTCAGACATCCCCCTCAAAGAGACCCTGTATGAGAATAGGTGTGGGTATGTGTGAGAGATAAAGAACACTGTAATCATAATGGAAAGTTTGTAAGCTGAATCTTTCTCTCAAAAAAAAATCTAGTTAGTCATGCAAATACTGTAAATCATTTTTTGTTGACATTTTACGGAACATATGGTCCAGGAACAGCCCTGGAGAAACTTCAAGATTACTCGCTATAGAAAGTTGAAAGAAGGCAGATGGCCTGAGCTTTATTTTTCTAGTGAACAATTTCCTCTCAATCTAAGAGGTTCTAATGGAAAGACCCTGAATTAAAACATGTGTGAAAGTACAATTTACCCCTTCGTTTCTCACCCAGGCAGAACAACCCCAGCGAACCACACTGAGAAAAGAATTTGTCTTTTTATGAAGCAAATTAATGCAGACATTTTTCCATCTAGTGAAAAACTTAGGACTCTTTCCCTCTTCCAGCAACGCTGAGCATTGGCCAAATCTGTTCCGCTGGAGTTACCAGTGGCTAATGTTAGGTTGTTGATTTCAGGAACTGTTGAGACAGTGTGGTTTTAACAGTCAACAAATAGCTCTGCGGATGTTCCAAACATTAAGACGCTGGAGTGATTTGATTTCACTCCTCTCTCAAATGCACCGCATAATATGACACTGGAGCACTTGGAACGCTTCTGAAGGATAACTCAGTGTTTCCCCACAGTGTTTTGAGCTGATTGAAGACCTGAGGGCAAAGGAAGTATAATTTATAATATGACAAAATTGTTCATATAATTGGATACACAGGAACTAACTGTTCCATATTAAGCCAAAGGTAGTTATCCAGACAGCAACACAAACACAGTTCAGACTTATTCTTCTGAACATGATCAAAGGCTTTTGCACCCAAAGTCAGTATTTTTCATCTGAAATTGTCACAAGCTCAAAAATAAATAGGAACTCATGTTTTGTCAATCATGTTTATACACTGATTCATAAACTTTAGTCTGTACAATTTTTGGTCTTTCATGGCATCTGTCAAAAGCCTTTAGAGAGTTGTTTGACCAAGAAGCAGCGAAGAAAATATGGTGCAACCTGTGGAACACATACATTCGCAACAGGACAGAGGAAGCTGCACAGTATCAAACAACAACCCAGCCTACTTTCAACAGGTCAGATAGTAATATTCAGGAGGATGGGCGGCAGATTAAAAAAACGTACACGAAAAATACGAACTTGGTGTGCACAGGCCTTAAATGTCTACATGCTAGTGGCTCTGTGAGGTTATTCGTAGGCACACTGGTGCTCAATACCAATGTCAGACTGCTAACATTATCACAAAGAAAATGCTAACATACTGATGTTTTAGTATGTATAATCTTTACCATGTTCATCATCTAAGTTTAGAAAGTTAGCATGCTAACATTTGCTGATTAGCATTAAACACAAAATATTGGAAACATTTTGATCTGATGGTGATACTAGGGGGAAAGCCAGGGGGTCATAAATGTCAGTAGGGTTCCTCCTCTGGAGACCATGAATATCTCTACAACAATAAATGGAAACCAAAAAATGTTGAGATATTTAGGGCTGCTCCGTCTGTCCGTCATTGCCATCCAGAGAGTCACAGGGCTGGAGCTGGCTTTTCCTAGATGTTTTCTAGATAGCGTTATATAAGAGATTACATAATACATCAGTGAAAATCCAAAACTCAAATATAAGCAGGTTGTGAGGTTTACGGACAAAATAACATCAATTATCTGTCAGTGCTGATTTTGTTTAATTCTAGTCACACATTGTTATGGTAACGAACCAAAGAGAAAGAATCTCTCCTCCCAGAGGCCGGAGGCTCTAAAAATTAACAAGTGTTGATTATTCGCACACAAGCAATCCATTTCATGTTTGAAAACCAGTCATATAAAAATACCCAGGACCCATAAAACAGCAGGATTCAAGTGCTGGTGTTTTATAATTAAAGCCAAAGCTCATTCCTGCTAATGACCAGAGTGGGAGTGTTTAGCAGGGACAGTACATGTGTGCTCCACACAGGCTAAATCCAGCTAATGTGATCTGCAGTGGCTGCATGAAATAAAATAAAGATAAACTAAGAAAAAGCATCATCATCATCAACAACAACAACAACAACAACAACAACAACAACAACAGCAGGTAGAAATATGTGTGTTTGTGTCTGTGTGTCTGTGAATGTCCCTGTTGTTGAGCCAAGCCTGTAAGTGCAGAGCTGGTCTGATTGTGATTTGCCATTCTGTATGGCTTGATCTCATGGACCAACTCAAGCTTGGTTTATAAGTACTGGAGCCATAACCAAAGTTTCCAAGCAAATGTATAAAGAAAACACATCATGATGACACATTATAAAGCAATAAACCATTCAGTTCTAATGATACAGTATGTGGCTATATTGCTGACATATGCTTGCTTGCGCTATAATTGATGTCAAACACTGTGCTGTTATCTGAAAATATTGTATATTAGTAACTTTGAGAAACTAAGAATTGCAGCCTTGATTCATCTTGATCAAATAACATTTATGACATTATCCGATTCTGAAACAAAAAAAGAAATCATAAAACCTCCAATGACGTTAGTAAATTGGAGAGTCTTTTTTAGCCCAAAGGCAAGCACGTAATGGTTTAATGGTAATGAAAAAATAAAAAATTACCAACTGTTTTTACACAACATCAGCAATATGAACCACAACAATTATGGTAAGTAAAACTCTGTTGTTTGTGATGTTTCCCAGAAAGTAATTGTGTTTCAGATCATAATCAGTGCCCATATTCAAGATGATATTTTTTCATTCCTCCTGACTGTGATCCCTGAGTCCATGTGAATTATACCTACAGTATTTACCCACAGAGAACTTGAGTGGAGCTGGACAGCACACATGCTCGACGTATGGGAAGCACATGAGGCCAGTAAAACATGACTGATCCTGCATCTGACCAAAAGAGAGGGGCGACTGACTACAGTGGCTGTTTATTGCCAGTGATAATAGCCTCCATATAAAAGCAACAGTAGGCTAATTATGCTAGTGAGTTTTCTGACATAGGGCGGTTACTTTGTCAAACGAGATGCATGCTGACGTATTAGACAAAACACTGATACTGACTTCAACATTTTTAAAAGGTACAACATATCAGCAAAAACCTTCTTCAAAGGTTTAAAGCATGTCCAAAACAGGATTGAGTTTAAGAAGCTAAAACCACTGGTTTACTGTTAGGAAAAGATTGCGGCCATGGTTAAATATTGAATTTTGCTTTTTTTCTGTGCACTTTTCCCATCATTTTGCAACGCCACATATATGAAGCTAAATCATAGATACAAAAGCTCTGAACACCTTCATATTGCTATACTTAGATTTCTACTGCCATCCAACCCACTTCACCCTCTGCCCGGTTAACTACCATTGGGTCAAGATTAGCTGCTCTGCCCTATGCCTTTGGAACTATTGCCACCTTCAAAATCCTGTCTGAAAACACACCTTTTTAAGCAGGCATAATCATTCTGATCTTGACTCTAATGGTGGCACACACATTGGGTTCTGCACTGTTGATGACTTTATGATGATGGTTTTATTCCTATTTTTATGACTATGATTTTATACCCAGCTATTTTAGTAATGCATTACTGTTTATCACTGCTTTGCTTAGTTTTATGATGTCTGGAAAACATTGCTCCTTGTTTTTGTTTTTTTAATGTGTCTTGTAAGACAGTTAAAAATGTGCTTGAGTGTGTCAAAAGTCACCTATAAATAAAATGCATTATTATTATCATCATTACTACTTGTTAAAGTACAGTATATATTAGTTGAGAAGAGTAACACAAAGGTAGATATGATCAATGAAAATGCCACAGGTGTTCAAAATCTCCTCTGAAATCTCTCTTCCTTTGTGGTAGAGTGTAGATACAACATGTGTCAGTGTAAGTGACCTGGCATTCTTAAGTAGCTGAACTGTGTCCATATGCAGTACAAATTTCACCATGCAGAAAATAGACTCATCTTTTTTAGTTTCAATTGTTTTCATTTCTGTAATTACATGACAGAGAACCAGGCATAATCACGCTATGAAAATCCCATCGCAGTCAGGTCCAAATGGTACTGAGAGAAGCTTTTATTTTGTAGGGCTTTTTGTTTAAACATGAGAATAATATTCTCCCAAAGGTGAATGATTACTGATTGCTATTACAGTCATCAGCTTGGGCTTCAGTGTCCTACGTCAGTTGATTTCAGTGTGCACATATCAGTGTCTTAACCTTTTGGGTTGAAGCCTAACGTGGTTTCTGCCCTGTCCCCAAATGACATGAGACCTAATGTAACTGAATGAGCCTGAGATCCAGGATGAGGCTGAATTGACTTTGATTGGACCCGGACCGGAAAAAGCATTCAGAAATTCCTTGGCATAGACCATTTTTTCAATCAGCGGACCTTTATGTCCTCAGAAGAACTCTCATTCAGGTCAAAGGGCAAACTTCTCTGGACATAGACAGACATGCGACGTGGGATCGGCTGATGGGAAGGGCTAATGCAGCACAGATTTGGGGGTGCTGAGGGACTGCGCTTGGATGCGAGTGATATGGGCAGGTTTGTTGTACTTGGATGATTTGTTTGGCAGAAGATATTCCCATCCTTGATCGTGACTGAGATGAGTTGGCTCTGACGGTTCACACCAGGAAAGACCACTTACCTTACATTTAGTACAATATATGTGTATTATAATCACGCATCAAAATGATCTTGGGAAATATAACCCTAATTGAACAGAAACACTGGGATGAGCTACCAAATGCTTGGAGCTGGGGTTGCATGAGCACACACACACACACACACACGCACACACACACACACACACACACACAGATGCACACACAGGATATGGTGGATATCGCCAATCATCATAATAGATGACTCACTGTCATTTCAGTGTAGAACTTACTGGAATTTTAAAATTATCAACAGGTGGCAAATGCAGAAAGAAATGTGTGTGTGTATGTGTGTGTGTGTCTTACTTAGACTACTTTTGGGGACACGTTCAGAGTAAAGATTAAGCGGGGACAGCTTGTGCAAGTGGGGACAAAATCTGTATCCTCCATTGGAAAATATTTTTTGGGTTAGTGGTTAAGATCAGGATTAGGCAAGTAGTGGTTAGGGTTAATGTAAGTGTATGTAGTGTCCCAAGAAGTGACCTAAGTAAACCAGTATGCATATGTGGAACCCCCTGAACCCAATATGAAATGGGGTTAAGGAAACACATGTGGCCTCACAAGCTGTTGCATAAATGTTACAGTTCACAGATATATGATGCTATATGTCATATGTAATATATAATTATATGCTAACGCTAACACACACACACAGACACACACACACACACACACACACACACACACACACACACACACACAAAGACAATACATTAACACTTGACAGATAATTGATGCTGTTTTTTGCAGGGCAGTAGTCATGGCTGACAACAGCTTGCTCAGTCTCGGAGGGATTATAGCCACTGTAGCTTAAACCAAACAGAACTTCATTTATGCTCTGTCACATGAATCATTGCTTTGCTTTTCTACAGCCGTCTTCATTTGCCCTTTACACTTCTCTAAGCATACCATATAACAGCCCGACGAATGGTGAATAGTATTTTGCGGTGAAACAATCTATCATTTAACAAAAACAAATGGTGGAACAAATACCTGCCAGCAGCTGCAGCCCAAGAGTGAATTAGTAGATTGATGTATTTGTTATAAGGTGTTAAATCAAAGTTATTAGGCTATAATCATTTTTTACAAAATGAGACTAGCGGCTCAATTCCCTGCTGCTGTCGTTTTGTGTATGTTTGGTTCTGGGAGATAAAAAACACTTTCTCCATCTGTGCCGAGAAGAATTTATGGTCTTTTGCCTTCACTGCCTTCACTTTACAGCAATGCTTGTGGAATTGTTTACACCAGGAAGAACCACTATTTGACACCAGAGATGGTAAAGCAAATTACATGTCTCGTCTGACAAAAAGGTAAGCTGAATGTAATGTGTTATTTTAGTTGTGAAATATCTTCACATTGGACTGCTGGAATTTTTAAGCACTAAACCATTTGGAACATTTATACGCCATAAAAAGAAGTTTCCCTGCACTAATACCCATGCTGTTTACATTACTCCACAATTTTCTGAATCACTCTGAATTCCGCAACCACAACTTAACAATGTTTAATCATAGACACTAGCACAGAGAAAGAGAAAGAGTGGGAGATGGAACAGAAAGCTGAGAAAGAGAAGAGGAATGTGAAAAGAGACGGAGAGGGTGGGGGAAAGATGAAATGGCATGTGTCTGCGAATAAATCAAACACCCACAATATCCTTGTGTGCCAAAGTGAGTGATGACAACATGGCATAAGTCACATAGCAACTGACTTAAGTTCACTAATTACAGAGCATTTATTTCAAAGAAATAAACTTTTAGCACTCCAGATTACATCTCACAAAGCCTGACCCCACTGGATAAAAATCTGAGAGGCCATAAAGACGGATACTCTCAGTCTGCAGTATAAGGAGTTGTCTTCCAGCTATTTAATCAGAGATGTTTTAGTGCTGGTAGTTAAGTAGTGGAGAGTTATGGGTGTGTAGAGAGGTGTTGCATGAGAACGGAAAAACATAGCCTTGCTGAACCCCACATAAAGCAGAGCAGTGTGGATGAGACTGACAGGTTTGGGTCTAGCTTTACCTCTCTGTGGATCTCAGTCTCTCTATCAAGCTCTCCCTCCTTCCTGTATCTATATTTATATCTATTTATCATCTGCCTCCTCATTTACAGCTGCTTCATGACGACTCCGAACAGGAATATTAGCCCATAAATTAGATCCTGAACACCTCACGGCTATGCAGACAAGTCTATGTGTGTACACGGGAATACACTCAGAGAACATACACACTCTTGGAGGAATACCCGCTGCAGTAAATATGTCTGGAGTCGTAACGCAGCAACACATCCCTGAAGTGTTTTCATCAGCAACTGGATAAACAAATACACTGAACCAAGTGGAGTTACTGGATAACAGGTGCCAGGGCGCCTTGGCAAAACAATGTGAGGCATTTATTTAGCATGAACACCACTATAGTGATGACACATGAAAACAAAGTTGACACACAATGTCATGTGCTTAAGGGCACACACACACACACACACACACACACTCTTTAAATGGTACTTGTGAATCTACATTAACAAGAGAACTTTAAGAAGCATTGTGTAGAATTTGGTGCCGTCTAGTAAGTTTGAACTGCTGGTTAGGATTCCTTGAGTTCATTATACAGGATCATTATACAGTCTCTTCTTCTCTTAAACAAATGGACCGGCCAATTTAAATAGACAAAAACACTAAATAAAGCAGTTCGGGTAAAGAAAAATCAGTGTTTTTCCATTGCTGTTTGGCTTGTCCCAGGGGGGCTGCTCACTTCTGTCGCTGACATGAAAATGCAAATGACCCTATCTAGAGCCAGTGTTTGGTTTGTTTGTTGTAGGCTACTGTAGAATCATGTCAGTGCAACATGGTGATCTCAGTGGACCTGAACCTGCTCTCTATGTAGATATAAACGGCTCATTCTAGGGTGAAGAAACATGATAATTTATATTTTCAGGTGATTATACACTAAAGAAAACATACTTATTATAGCACATTTCTACCAGTATGTCTCGCTAAATCCTACACACTGGACCCCAAAAGACTTTCAAGTATGTCAAATGATCTCCATCACTGAAAATGGCTTCTCTACTTTTCCATGATTTAAAAAAACTGAGTCCACACATTGTGATTTTAATGTAGAAAACCAGGAGGGGCTCATTTAATCATTTCTGTTGATCTGTTCAGTAACTATGTAGCTTGTAATGCATATGCTCTTATAGGTATCCTACCTATTCACTTTTATTCAACAACCCTTTACTCCACCCACTCCATGTGCTCTTGAGAAAAGATGTCCTCTTTTAAACTTGATGTATTAAAGTGCACAAAAATACAAACCAAACCAAAGAGATCAGGATCAGAATAGGAAGAGCACTGAGCAGGTACATAGATAGATAGATAGATAGATAGATAGATAGATAGATAGATAGATAGATAGATAGGTAGAGTCAGTAAACATGTGTTAGGTTAATCTTACAGTCTGTTGCTACAGCTCAAAAAAGCATTACAGGATCGTTGAAATAATCCACAATTTGTGACCCTTGCCAAGGTTTACTCTTGGAATATGAAACATAATCGCGAGGGGGAGAAAAGTGGTATGGACTGGATATAACAGGGCTTATGATAAACATTTTCTATATGGTGCCAAAATATCTTGAAAGGGCTTACAACTGAAATGTCTGAATTAATGGGTGGCACACAGGTGATGTCATCCTCTCTTCTTGTTGGAGGTTGTCACTGAATTAATTCCTGCATGGCAAGGTGCCAGGAACAGTGGAGGTGACACATGGTCAGGGGTTTGGGTGCAGGCAGGCCCCGAGGAACGCTGCTCAGCCTTGCAGCCAATTTTCTCCCAGTGGTCACTTGTGGCATTGCAGTGAAAAAAATCCCCTGTGCCCCAAAAAGCTTTTTCCCCATAGACCACCCTTGTAAAAGAGATGCCTGTAAAACTGTTGACAGGGCACCTTGAACTGCAAACAATGTCAATTATGACTCTTTGTATTATAATTTTTTGATCCATGGAAGTTTAATATTTGTAAAACTTTCCTGGAGCAGAGAAAAACAATTTAAAAATCCATGACATCCTTGCAATGCAAAGTCTAGCGGGAAATCATGGGTGAAGCCAGAGGGAGAAGCACTACTGGACGTATTCAGTGGGCTGCATATCACAGGAGTAAACCCCAAACCTAGAAACGTTTTCCGCATTTGCGCTAGGTGACCAACTTCATTGGAATGAATAGGCACCATCTTGGTATCTGCTATCTAGGTATCATCATACATCCATGGGTGGGGATCAGGAGGACTGAAGGCTTCACATTGTATGCCATGTATGAGAACAGGTAAGGCCTTACAGTGTGTCTATTCTGCAGAACACCCCACAGAATATTTCTTTTATAAAGACACAGAATTGTTTTTGTGCTTAATTTGATATTTGAAGTACTTTTTCTTTCACATTTCATTTTCTTTTATATTTCATAGTTGGTCGTATACATGTTGCCAAGTCCAAAGAGCTCAGTTTTTTTTTCTAAGTCCTTTGCGTTTTTTATATCAGGAGCATTTCAACGATTTTCATTAAAGACAAAATGACATGAATGCTGTTTTTTCTCCTATCATGTTTATGTTGATGTGTGTACATGATCAGAGCCTTTTTTAAGTCAGCATTCCTGTGTGCGTATGTGTGAAGAAAAAGTGAAGTATGTGTGTAGGTATACATTTAATTGGATTGGAATGAGATTGCCCTCAGGGTGCAATGGGAATCTCCACTCTCAGGTCTTATAAACACCTCAGCATGGGGCAGTGTGTGTGTGTGTGAGCGTCTGCATACTGTGTTTACACACCTACACAGACACACTCCCTTTGCCCCGTACATGCCCTACGAGAAACATGCACAACACAGACTCGTGCACATAAGCAGACGCACATATGCACACACATTTTATGAGCCATCTAGAAAAACAAATAAACTCCACAGTCTCACCAAGCAATGGCTGGTGTGGGACACACACTCCGACACAGGCATGCACTTTCTCTCCCGCTGTTCATTTATCTGTCTGTGTATCTCTCTCTCTGTTGATTTCTATCACTCCTACCACACAACCACATGCAAGACAGATATGCTTCAAGAAACTTTTTTTCTCTTCACCGACAAATAAGGAAAAGGTAATTAAATAAGGACTGAACAACAGAGTATTCAGTATTATTACATAATCTCAACCAATACAGTCCCGTAGATAAAAACTTTTTTTTTCCACTTCCCTTTGCTTTGTCAGTGAAGATGCTGTGGCACTCTCCGTTAATCTCCCTCCCTTCATCTCTTCTCACCCTCCTCTCCTCTTCTCTCTCATCCCACTCTCCCCTCCTCTTTCTCTCAGAGTCACGGCTCATTGGAAGACAAACATCCTGACCCTCCACACACCCCCACCACTCCCCCAGGCCCATCTATAAACTAGGCCTCCTTCTATTCCTCCCTCTTATCCCCTCATCCCTTTCTCCCCTCCCTTCCTCCCAGCTTAGCTTGTAACCATATCCTACCTGCAGCGTATCCTTTACATGCATTCATCAACGTCAGCCATTTAGACAAGCTCTTGGAGGGCAAGAAAAACAAAACACAATGTTAAATTAGCAGCAGAGGGAGAGTTGTTGTGTGGTTGCTGGTGTGATGTGAAAGGGGGTGTCCTGGAGAGAAGGCATGCATGGAATCAGTAGTATGGCCCCCTTGCTGAGCCTGAGAATCACTGATTCAGGACATCTCAGTGGCAGTTAGGATTTTTTTGACTGAGGATCCATATGCTGAACACAGAACAATTTAAATGAGTCCCTAAATTAGTTTTGGTTGACACTGCAGGATGCTGAGGGACTGACGGCACCATAGGACGTCACAAATAGGTCAGGGAAACAGCACAAGAGATGTTTGGCCATAATGTTATAATGAGAATGCAGCTTGTGTTACCAGGCACCCAGTATTTGCACAAAGCTACATAAATACAAGTTGACCCTGTTTGCGTGGTGCAAAAGTTGATGCAGCCAAAAACAGATGTGAGCTCCATCCAGATGAGGAAAGACAAGGTGTTGGTATTTTTCTCCAAATTTGGATTTGGCCTGTTGCACCAGCTTTTATTGTTAAGATTTTTTGAGCGTTACAGCACTAACTGCTGTACACTCAAAACTACTGGGGCACTACTTAGGCTACAGTTCACCTAAGTCCACTGAATGATGCACTCCTTTCTTATAAAATGGGAGAAAACACTACCAACTACTGACTGCGGAGAAAAGTTCATTTCTTAATTTAATGCAAGCAAAAACCTTTGTTAGTATTTTTCATGTTCAGCATTAGTTTGGGTTTGAGATTGCTGAGGTTGATTTAGGTTACTGTTGGCAGACATAAGACCCATGGGCTCTATCGCAAGTGTGATGCCGCCATCAGCCAACCACCATGTCTCTCTGCTTCCTGAATCAGTTCCACATTTAGGAAGCAGGGCACATCACCAGGAGTGATCCTCCATGCTGGCTGATGGGCTCATTCTCGCTTTGTAGAGAAATGACAATCAAACTGAAGGAGATAACGCAGAGAGAATTCTCACCTGAACCCTGTGTTTGGGTGCAACCAAAAACAGTTCCTTGGTTTGTTGCTGTGGGTTTGTTTCAGTACTGAGGTCGATTGTTGAAATTGAAGCTGGACAGCGGAAAATATGAGTAGATAAGCAGAGCAGCCAGGGGATGGTAAGAATCAGACGGATATTAAATAGACTTTGGTGAACAAGTAGACAGTCTAAATGCTCTTGTCTGGAGGGAGGTAGTAATCCTGTCTGAATTGTTTTTCTCCTCTGTGATTAGAAGCTGTAATTTCCTTACCAATAGGATAATTGCTTCGGAATGAAATCAAACAAGATCTCCATTCATTCATGCTGGATTTTCACTAAAGCACGCTTAATGCTATTTCCCCTGCAGAAAAAAGGTATGACTTGACTGAAGTAAAACCTAAAAATATAAAAAGATGTCCCTGATGCTGAAAAAAAGTGTTTTAAACACAATTTTACTCATTGGTGATACTATGCACTTAAAATTACCTACACAAAAAAAATGCAAAGGTTTCGTACCTTAGTGCTTTAACAAAACTGAAACAAAAATGGCGGTTGTTAAAAACAACCTTTTCAAACTATTGTTGGGTGAATTGGACAGACTCTGACAGAATGAAAGTCCCAGAGTGGTGCTTTGTTTTCCCGCGTGTCATTCTCTGGCCGGACTGCGGCTGTTTGAAGTCAAAGCCCTTCATTGATGAGCAGAGTGCGTTACAGAGCAAAGAGAAGCTCTCTGGAGTGATGTGTCACGCTTTCATCTTTTGCCTTGTTTCTATCATATGCTCATAGCTTCCTCATGACAGGAGAGCTTGAGACCCTCTGAGTCACTGAATGAAGCCAGTGTGGAAGTTGTAGGAATGTCTTTGAGGTCATCGGGAACAATAAGAGGTTAACAGGAAAAATAACTGGTGGGAGAAGAGGGTGTGTTTGAAGTGCTCACACAGAGTTCTTACCTTTGAACTGTCCTGTATAAATTCCTCATTCAGGCATTAAAGCAGCAACATTTTCTAATGGAATCACAATGATCAGTGGATTTGCTGTGAAATTCCAAGGTCTAACTCTGTTACATGTTGAATTCCAAGTTGGCCAATAGCAAGCTGTCTGGTGTTGACTTCTGAGGAAATGGAAAGCTGGATTGGAGATTTGAAAATTGCTAAAGCTCTTATGGTTTATCAGCTTTATTGCACTATGCCCTTTTGTTTAACCTCCTCTGTTTGAGTATAAACTGCTTCACAATAGAGAAGTGGTTTGAAGACAGTTACGAGCAAGGCCACATGGCATCTGCATCCTGCACAGGTCTGATTGTCAAGACACGCTCCTGAACCAGAACTGGAACCAGCATTACCGCACCCACTGTGCCACCCGCACATATGAAGATGCTCTCATATTCTGGCTGGCACAGAGGACGGAGCAGACATGCAGTCAGCAGTTGGAGGATTAAAACATTTAAACATTAAATTCATTCATTATCCTTGTTTTGATTTAATATAGTTTTAATTTTTTTTTCTTTTTTAATCCAGAATCGAGTCTGAAACTGAATTTAAGACAAAATACCCCCTACATACAACCTCTTTTTTGCGGGTCACCCATCTCTGCATAAAAAAGGTATTATGGCATTAAGGCATTATGTTTTTGGGTTGTCTGTCTTTCCGTGTATCTGTAGTTCCATTCTTGTGAACGTGATATCTCAAGAACGCCTTGAAGAAATTTCTTCTAATTTGGCACAAACGTCTACTTGGACTCTACAATTAATTTATTAGAATTTGGTGGTCACATTGACTGTGACCTTGTGTCTGTCTCATTCTTATGAATGCAATATCTCAAGAAAGCCTTAAGGGCGTTTCATTGAATTTGGCATAAACGTCCACTTGGAATTTGGTAGTTGAAGGTCAAAGGTCAAGGTCAGTGTGACCTCACAAGTCATGTTTTTACCTGAAGAATTCATATGTAATTATGACAAAATGTCACACAGATATCTAATAGCATATATTGCTTAAGTGATGACACTTTATATCCAAAAGGTCAAAGGTCGGCTTCACTGTGACATCATAATGTTCTGCAAAATCACTTTTCTGACCATTACTCAACATCATAACTCAGGAACAGAAGGGGAGACATTTGGTCAGAAATTTAACTGGTGACACAACTGTGTTGATTGTATAGATCTTCTGAGGTGCCGGGGGAAGATGTGTGTGAAGCATCCATGTTTTCACAGACAAGGATGTAAACTGTTAGTGCAGCTAGACTGGTGTGCAGAGGCATACAGCCAGCGTAATTAGTCATAATCCAAAGAACAAAATTCCAGAGGGATGGCACAATACAGATAAAATAAAAACAAGCTTTTGGAGCTCTTGGGACTCATAGAGCTAACATGTTAATGGTTAGTTCACCAGCTGCAACAGTTCACCAACTCGCCCTGTCAGTAGTCACTAGTTTCCAGAGCCACATATTCTGTGCAGACAGGTAACAGTATGGCACTCTCTGATGTGACCACAACTGCAAGATGTCAAAAGGTTAGATGCATTTTAGAAATGTCTTAAATTTGATTTTCCTATTTGTTATTTCTTTCCTTCCAAGTTTTTACTTTGTAACGCTGTTTTATTACACAACTGAATGCATCACAGGAAACTGTGAGATTAAAGCCACATGTAAAAGTAAGTCTAAGCCATCTTTTCTGGTGTGCTCAGGAATTCACTAGGCACTTCACAAACAGTGTATGTAGTAGGTCAGTATAAATGCTCATGTATATCATATGGGGCCCCTGTTCAAACATGTAAATGTGATTTTAACGCCTCTGTCAACCCCTTTAAACTGTGACACACTGTCCTTCCTCCTCTCCTCTAAACAGTCCATCACAATATTCAATATGTTACACTGAAATAAATACACATATCTGGTAATAAAGGCTGTGAGGTGCAATTCATTTATTCACACAGCACAGTTCTCCTTGTTGTTGAAATTTTCCGCGAGTGTGCCATTTACTGTAGCACCTGTGAGCTTAGGGGAATAAACAGGCAAATAAAACGCCATTCCAGTTAAAACTCAGATTGAGTCCATTTGTCTCAGTAATGAACTGAATATAATGGGGTGGTTCCCTCATTACCCAGCAACAGCAAACATCGGATCAACAGCAACAGAAACAAAACACACTCCCCTGCCATGTGCAATCTATCAAACATGGCCGATCTGTGTGGGATTATGACCTCACACTAATGGTGGGTTACTGCACTGGTGGGTCCTACTGGTTTGTTGTGTCACCTGCACAAAGGAGAGGTCGGGTCAGTAAGGAAAATATTGTAAACCTCTCTCGTGTGAGCTGATGTTCTGGTCGGTGATGAGAAGAAGTTGGTGTCTCCATGTGTCACTGGGGTAGTGTCGCTGTTTACATCCTCCCCAGTTCAACAGAGGAGTTAGGAGTAACCAAGACTATAAATTGGCATTTCCGGAAAGAAATTCCAACCACCAACACCACATACTAAACCCTAACGAAGAAATTTTTAAAACCCTAGACAAAAACATTCTTCAACCAAATGTGAACATTATTTCCAGCAGGATGAGTAAGTGCAGTGAGTAAGAATGGGAGAATGTGTTATTGGCTGTATTGTGTGTCAGCTACTGTTGGCAGCCAACATTTCTGGAAAATGGCGATATTATCTGTGTCCATGTGCTGAAATAAAATACCAGGAAAGTCCCAGTTATAGTTTGGATTATTTAGGTCCTGCTGTGTTGCCCTGATGTGAATATATTTTATTATATACCAACAATCATATCCATACACAGACTATATCTTTTATGATGTTGTGCATTGAATGTATGCACCGGATTGCTTATCTGGCCCTAGTTTCCGTGGTGTGTTCACGCAGTAGTGTGGTGGCCGTCCCTTCATTTTAGAGTCGTGATATTTATAAAGATTACTTGTAAAAATCCCATTTTGTGAAACAGTGCTTAAATATCTCCATTTTAAAGACGTCATTGATTTTTTTTGAAGTCATAATCACAAAACAAAACAAAAACAACATCAACAACAAAAAATTGTACTTAGTGCTACACTTATTCAGGAAATCTTGTTCATCCAGGTAACTATAGATGATTGAAACAAAGCCCCAAGCACCTTCACATAACAGCTAACATCCTTGCGTCAACCCTGTGCATGCTTGACTGATGATTTGGAGGACTCCCCCATAACTGATGGAAAGACAGAGAGAGAGAGGTGGGTTGGAAGTAAGCTTGGACTCCTCAGCCTGTTTGTTTCCGTTTAGTGTTGAAAGACTATCCTTTCATCTCAACTTATATACTGGTGTCTGTCGTCACACAAGGGGAAGCTAGCGCTGTTTTATCTTGCAGAGATTTACAGAGAATTATGAGGAGACCCAGAGTCCCCGGACCCAAGTGTTTAGAAAGTGGGTCTGACTGATAACGCCTTCAGAGATCTCTGTCTGCGACTAGATGTGTGGAGACCCGTGTACGGCAACTCATGTCAGAGATGAGATTGTAGCAGAAATTCCACGTTGTGCAGCACGTCAGATTTCAGATAAAATTGTGCAAGACACGACACTGGTGACTTACACAACCTCATTGATGAACAAGAGTGTAAGATAAACTAACCCTTCTGTTTAAAAATCAAAAATACAATTAGCATGATGATGAATTTACAACTTTTGCAATCTGATGTTAATTCCAATGGATCGACAAGGAAGTGGAACCACATCTGGGATTTGTCACAGTTGTTTCATGTGTGCTTTACTGTTTTAAAATTGAAACATCTGTGCGGATACTGTATGCTAAATTTGCTTTTTGATAATTTTTTTAATGCACTGTCCAGGGTGCTGAATTATGTACCAGTAGGGCATATTGTATGAATATACTAGATATTAGAAAAAGAGAGAGACCAAGACACTGCATGTCATTGAGATCATCTTGAATGTAAGAGGTGGTTTAGATAGCATACAGCAAGATGTCCTGGAACCATGATGTATGTTTTCTCAAAGCAACTTGTGTGATGTTTGGCTGTTGCTAAAACACTGCTCCTGTACTAACATATTCTACTTATTGTCATTGAACCTGTTGCTGCCTAAGAAAAGACACGTATACTGTCAAATAACTCATAGTCAACTCGCATGGCCACCTTTGTTTAATGACACAATGCCCAAGCCTGTTAATGAACAAATAGTTAAATTTATCAGCATTAACAATAAAATGAATTGCCTGTTTAAACCTATTGACGTTTACTGTTCTCACTCATTTTAGTCAAGAGGCAAATTCAGGTGCAGCAGCCCTGCACACGTTTCTAGAATGTGAGGACTGTCGAGGCTCAGTACGGACCTCTTTCATGGCAGGTGTGGGGATCCCCCCCCCCCCCCCCCTTTTTTGGTCTATTTTGATGCTTTTTTAAATGCGTTCAGGCACCTTATTTACATTCACAGTACAAAAAAAATCCCTTGTGTGAATCAATTTATTTTCATTGTAAATTCGAAAATGTTCAGCTGGCCACCCAGCACCCTATCGCGGCCCAGATTTGGCCATAAGTAGTCAGATAGTCATAAAAAGTTGTTTGTTTTCATAGCTCCTCAAGGCTGGATGTGTGCATATCTGCACGACTCCTCAGTCACCCTGCAGAGCCTTGCAGTTCATACATAATTGGACGCATTGTTCTGGGAGATTCTTCTTATCAGCTGAAGATGGGCTAAACTGCAGAGCTGCGGCAGGCAGCAGCCCCGCTGCAGGTCGTGGTCCAGCTCCAGAGAAATGTACACTAAGTGCAGTCACCATGAAAGCTTTGCACATAGTTCAACCACATGGCTGGTGAAGGATCTGCTTCCAAGTGGAGATGAGATCTGTACATGTGTATTTGTGTCTGACAGCTGTATATGTGTTTGTGAGAGTGTGAGCGTGTGCATGCATTAGTGAATTCAAATGTTTGTGTGCCGGTGGTGGGATATATAAGCAGGGCTTAGGTAAACATGGTAAAATGTCAGCATCTGCACCATTGTGCCCAATATCATTGTCAGTATATTCAAACTCAAACACTCATTTTGTAGTGATGCTTAGCATTGTGAGTATTTTACTTTTGAAAAAAAAAAAAAAACAATCAACAGATATTTCAGGTGACATTTATTTTCTGTTACTGCATTAAAACCAAGTCCTAGTAAATGCATCATGTATACATAATAAACAGAAAATGTCCTAAAAAGTCGTATTTTTGGAGGATCATTCCCCACATTGGTCCTCCTCACATGGTATATTGAATTTCTTTCTCTCTGTCCTTAGTGTGAGTGACATACTTTGGCCTTTTCGATCGTCACATCGAGACAAAATCGTTTCCTGCAAGTCAGCTCAGAGAATCCTCAGCTTGTATCGTCTCATGCTACATGTGGAGAAACAGAGACAGGGAGAGAGAAACAGACAGACAGAAGAACAGAGGGAGGAACAGTTGAGAGAAACAGATGGCAGTCCTTTGATATCTTCTCTCTCAACGAGGCCAGAAAGTCAGAATACAGCCTGAGACAGAGAGACAGCACAGACTCAGAGGTCCACATCACTGTGGTTTGGGTCGCTTCAAATCTCCAAATCTACAGCAGGCTCTGAATCCTCAAATAAACACATGCATGCATGCATATATACAGTACAGTGCATGCACAGATAAATGAATGCACCCAGAAGAATTAGAATATCCACATAAACATACAAACTCATACAGACACCCAACCACATGCAGCTGAAAAAAAAAATGAAACCCAGAGGATGAGTTAGTAAAATCAAAACTTGTTTTCAGAATTGACCAACAGGGAATGTTGGTAATTAAATGTGGGTACGTAAAGACCGCCTTCATAGCTTTAGTGGTTGAATACCCAGTATGACCACAGTGAGTTTATATGTAATCTATTAATCCAATAACACTTGCATGTAAAGAACTACTATACTTTTAGGATGGGCCATGTTGCAGAATACAAAGCAAAGATGTTACCATAATTACAGAAAGTGTCAGCATGATTCACAGATCCAATGGATTCTTAATCTTTTAGACTTGAATGGATTCAATGCCCCATTGGGATGATTAAACTCTTTTATTGTGGGGACCCACCAAAAGAAGACAAGTCACCACACCCATTTTATATCCCATCAAACACTTTTACAGCTGAACAGTGGCATAGACAGCTTGTCTTCTTTTGATATTTTATAACACTGAGCTTTGCCTGCAATGCACATATGGACCAGCTGAAGTTTCAATAGTGCGAATGTTTTTAAAGACATTTATCACATTTCTCTGTTTAAGAGTAGCCCTACCTACAAGGGCTTCTGGCCGTGTGACAAAAATGTCAACACTTGGCCAGTTCTCCAGAGGAGTTGGCGTTTATGTAGGCTTAATATCGGATTGATCTGAAAAACAATGCCGTGTTCCTATGCCAGCCAGCCAGCGATCCGAGCCCAGATTGAAGATTTTTTTTTCTCTTTTCTGTAAAATTGCAAGCAGGTGTTCGTCCCGGCTTGTCTCTCCTCCTGCTACCCCCATAACCTCCCTCCTCCACCCCCCCACCTCATGCGTGTAAAAGAGTAACATTAGTTCAGAATGTACCAAAACTTCCCTGGTTTAAACTAATCTCAAAACCAAAGGCATCATTAAGATGTTGACCTGAGCATGCACAACCAGGAAATTAGATTAGGATCACTCCCGTTCTCTGTCAGTACCACACCACTTGCTCTTAAATACTCACATTCGTATCATCACACACATATTATTTCTTAACTAAGCACAGCAGAGGAGGGGAGCAATGAGAAGGGTAATGTGGAATTTGACGAGCAGCCAGACTGGGATGCAGTTCATTTATGCTGCAAGTGAAGAAAGCATTTCAGAGTGTTTATTTTGAAACATGAAGTGGAAAAGAGGGATAAAGAGGTTCTACTCTTCATGAATATAAGATTGCATGAAAATATTCCTTATGACAGGTTTATGAGTGAATTAGACACACCATCTTCATATGTTTTCCACATGAGTATGTTTGGCAATGGATAATTATAGACAAGTAAAACCACGATGGTTAGAGGGTTAAATGAGCTCTACACCATATTCAGAGCACCAATATAACTGCAAACAATTATTTGTTATGTATAGATAAAGTGTAATAATGGCATCCTGAGCAAAAAATTAAGATACTCTACCTCTGTGTGTGTGTTGTAATCCGAGCTTCTCTGTATGTTCTTGTGGTAGATGGTCCGGCTTTGTGTCCATGTTAGTACATGTGAGTCCCATGTGTATATCCCACTGGCTAGCTAACTGCTGCCACTCTTTCATCGTGTGTGCTCATACGCCAGTTACCGCTGATACACCAATAGCTGCTAGTAGCATTACCTGCTAGCTGCCAGCTCCGCCACGTTGAGAGGCATGTGCAGACAACTTCTGAATAACACATTTGGAATATCTAAACCTAAGTTTAAGTCATTGGACTTTTGGTTAACAGGGGAAACTGTTGCAATTGCAGGATAATAGTTAAGTCATAACATCTATCTAAAGTTTGCTAACATTAGCCACCATAAGCTACTGGTCATACAAGACCAAATAAGGCTGAGGCAGAGAATTGTATTAAGCAAGGGTATGTTTTAATACCAGTAACTTTTAATTGGTAAGAGTAAGGATGTGGTATATCCTATTTTAAAAGTTATACATTCATTTTCTGTAACCACTTCTCCTGTTAGGGGTCACGGGGGGCTGGAGCCTATCCCAGCTGACATTGGGCGAGAGGAGGGGTACACCCTGGACAGGTCACCAGACTATCACAGGGCCGACACATAGAGACAGACAACCACTCACGCACATATTCACAAACTAGCCTGTGTGTCTTGGGAGGAAGCCTGAGAATCTGGAGAAAACACACGCTGACACGGGAAGAACATGCAGACTTTGCACAGAAGGGCTTTCCCACCCTGGGGGGTTATATTGCTTGCTTTAGATCAGTGGTGTCAAACTGACAGCCAACTTACAGATCTGGCCAGCCAAAGAGTGTAGTCACTGGATGAATTTGCATTGCCAATATTGATGCACTTATGAAGGCCAAATGTGTCAGGTTTCGCGAGCAAGTGAAACAGTGTGTATGTTTACATGCACGCTAAGATCATAGCTCGGCTAACCAGTCAAGTCGGACTTCTTGTCTTGTCAGACTATACATGCGGAAGAGAAAACTGAATTTCTGACCAAGCATTCCTCGCTAGGCGGTGCTGTGTCCTTTTTAATATAATGCGTATTGAACTAGTTCCAGTTGACCTGAAGAGGAAGCTAATGACGCATGAAGATAGGGGAGATGGATGTAGTTTCCTCGTCTGTCCAGGAGTGTATCTTCTGCTTCTCGGTCGCCATGGTGTTTGTTTGTTTGTTTTTCTGGGAGTTACTGAACTGCTGCTACGTCATCTCCTTCTTCTTCTGGGTGAAAGCCCACAAAAGAAAAAGTTTTGCATGTGCAGAATGCCGAGTCCGACTCCAGTCGGACTAAGTGGATACATGCAGCAATAGTTCGATTTTCAATTGAATTATCTGTGTTAGTCGAGCTATGGATAGTCCGGTTTCAGTCGGACTTTGCCAATAATTTGATTTCCTCAAGCTGCTTTTCCACTTTGATCAGAATACAGTTCTCTGACAAAAAAAAAGAATATTTATCATGGTCATATTGAAAGATGTTTCACATTGTGCAAAATATTGTCATTCGGCAGCTTCAGCACAAAATAATGTGTATCAGACTTCTACCTTAAAACAATATTGGTAGAACACTATCTCTAAGGCACTGCCAAAACTTCAGACTTGTAAATGGTTTGTTAGGCAGAGGATAACTTGACCTGCTTCCTTAATAGCTTCCAGTAGTTTGGCGTGGTGATTCCAGCATTACTACACAGTAGTGGAAATCCATGGGCAAATACACATGCAATGACAGTAAACAGTAGACAGACTGAATGTGGAAAAACTTAGAGATACTGTTGAAATTTCATCTGTTTTTCGTAAGACTTCTCAGATTGTTCATCATTTGACAATGTACTTCTTTACACTAAAAGAAATGTTGAAAGATGGGTTATAATGCAATGGTTTTACTGCTCTGGTCCACTTAAGATCAAAGTGGGCTGTATGTTGTCCATGAACTAAAATAAGTTTGACACCCCTTTCTTCAATAATGAAACTTTTTAATGTCAAAAGCAGTTAGGTGTTCATAGCTGCAACCTGCATCATTATGCAGAATATTACTCTTTCTAAATTCTTGTGCATTACTTTTCACAGGTATATGACAGTACATGAGAACAGCACGAATATTTCTATTACTCAGTCAGTGTGTGTACACTTTTTACCTTTGAATATTCCACATCTGTTACACCAATTTTACTTTTTTTTCATGTAAAGTGTTTTTTTTATTGCTGCTTGGCAAGGTGTAATTCATGACTCTCTCTAAATCATGCTTGAAATCAATTATTTTGATATGCTTGTGTGTTAAACCATGACAGAAAACATTTCTCAACTTTCATGAGCACTATTGGAAATACACAGTGTGTTCTCTGTGTTGTAAACAAAACGAAAAGAAGACAGCAGGTGCCAGGACTCAGTGTTACACCCTTTATTTCATATCAGACAGTAGATCAGTGTGAAATGAATGATCCTTGTGGTAACTTTTCCAGGAAATATGTCGCTTCTCTTTTCCTCCTTTACCCTTTTGCTCCTGTCTCCTTCCTGCCTGTCCCCGGTTTTCCCTTTTCCCTGCGACTGTACCCCTGAACTCAAAGTAGCACAGTGAGGAAATGGATGTGATGCTTCTTTTCAAACCCACTGCAGTCCCTGTCCTAGAGAAATCCAGCAAACTCTCGCCATCTCAATTCACATTTCTCCATCTTAACCTTCATTCTCCATCTCCCCTCATTCCCCCAAGCACCTTGCCTTCCCTCTCACCTCCCTCTTCTTCTCATTTGTCCTTTGTGTCTTGGCGTCCTCTCCCTCCAAAAACAGGCTCAATTTATCTTGATGTATCTGGGAAAAGCTCCTTAAAAGGTGCAGCCAAATCTCTTGGATATGGAGAAGGCTCTTGTCTTTTTTCACCCCTAGCAGGTTAAGATTGATGAGCCTCGTAAGTGGTCTTGTTCTCTCCAGCTATTAAATGCATCCATCAACCTTCTTCTCAATTATTAAGATGAGATAAACAGCAAGGGGGAGTCTAAGTGCTGGATTGCACGGTTACTGCTGCTGCTGCTTCAAGTGATTAAATAGCATTTAAGAGGTTCGGGCTCCTCACTCACCTCCTCCCTTAAATGTAGTTCTCCTGACTGATGCTACATTTCACAGGAGAGGCCATCAGGATGTTTGTGTATCTAAGCATCAAGCCCAAATGTCATTCTTTACTGAAAAACTGACATTGAGCAGAACTGTGCGGCTCAAACTCGCGATGAATTGCTCAGCGGATTGAGCCTGTAGGAGAAATAATGTAGTGCGCTGTCCGGCTCATTTCCTTTGAGTTAAATCGTCCTGGCAAAGTGTTCCCCTGCTCTGCTGAGAGTGTTTCAGTGGATGTTGAACTTGTGGTTAGGGCCTGACTGACACCGCCAGTGTTGCGGCAACACAAAAATGTAGATGTAGAGATTCAAAAAGCTATTGAATGTGCAGTACAGGCCAAAAGTTTGGACACACCTTCTCATTCAATGCGTTTTCTTTATTTTCATGACTATTTACATTGTAGATTCTCACTGAAGGCATCAAAACTATGAATGAACACATGTGGAGTTATGTACTTAACAAAAAAAGGTGAAATAACTGAAAACATGTTTTATATTCTAGTTTCTTCAAAATAGCCACCCTTTGCTCTGATTACTGCTTTGCACACTCTTGGCATTCTCTCCATGAGCTTCAAGAGGTAGTCACCTGAAATGGTTTTCCAACAGTCTTGAAGGAGTTCCCAGAGGTGTTTAGCACTTGTTGGCCCCTTTGCCTTCACTCTGCGGTCCCGCTCACCCCAAACCATCTCGATTGGGTTCAGGTCCGGTGACTGTGGAGGCCAGGTCATCTGCCGCAGCACTCCATCACTCTCCTTCTTGGTCAAATAGCCCTTACACAGCCTGGAGGTGTGTTTGGGGTCATTGTCCTGTTGAAAAATAAATGATCGTCCAACTAAACGCAAACCGGATGGGATGGCATGTCGCTGCAGGATGCTGTGGTAGCCATGCTGGTTCAGTGTGCCTTCAATTTTGAATAAATCCCCAACAGTGTCACCAGCAAAACACCCCCACACCATCACACCTCCTCCTCCATGCTTCACAGTGGGAACCAGGCATGTGGAATCCATCCGTTCACCTTTTCTGCGTCTCACAAAGACACGGCTGTTGGAACCAAAGATCTCAAATTTGGACTCATCAGACCAAAGCACAGATTTCCACTGGTCTGATGTCCATTCCTTGTGTTTCTTGGCCCAAACAAATCTCTTCTGCTTGTTGCCTCTCCTTAGCAGTGGTTTCCTAGCAGCTATTTGACCATGAAGGCCTGATTGGCGCAGTCTCCTCTTAACAGTTGTTCTAGAGATGGGTCTGCTGCTAGAACTCTGTGTGGCATTCATCTGGTCTCTGATCTGAGCTGCTGTTAACTTGCCATTTCTGAGGCTGGTGACTCGGATGAACTTATCCTCAGAAGCAGAGGTGACTCTTGGTCTTCCTTTCCTGGGTCGGTCCTCATGTGTGCCAGTTTCCTTGTAGCGCTTGATGGTTTTTGCGACTCCACTTGGGGACACATTTAAAGTTTTTGCAGTTTTCCGGACTGACTGACCTTCATTTCTTAAAGTAATGATGGCCACTCGTTTTTCTTTAGTTAGCTGATTGGTTCTTGCCATAATATGAATTTTAACAGTTGTCCAATAGGGCTGTCGGCTGTGTATTAACCTGACTTCTGCACAACACAACTGATGGTCCCAACCCCATTGATAAAGCAAGAAATTCCACTAATTAACCCTGATAAGGCACACCTGTGAAGTGGAAACCATTTCAGGTGACTACCTCTTGAAGCTCATCGAGAGAATGCCAAGAGTGTGCAAAGCAGTAATCAGAGCAAAGGGTGGCTATTTTGAAGAAACAAGAATATAAAACATGTTTTCAGTTATTTCACCTTTTTTTGTTAAGTACATAACTCCACATGTGTTCATTCATAGTTTTGATGCCTTCAGTGAGAATCTACAATGTAAATAGTCATGAAAATAAAGAAAACGCATTGAATGAGAAGGTGTGTCCAAACTTTTGGCCTGTACTGTATCTCCTAACATTCTGATTTTACACAAACCCTAACAATGTCAGGGTGCGTTATGGGAATTGTAGGATGAATCCAACATTTTAGTTTGGAGGTTGACCCATACTAAAAGACACTTCTCATCAGTGCAGTGCGAAAATGCGATACGGAAGTACGGAAAATCCTTGTGCAAATTATCAGTTTGACAACTATGCCAACTGGGTTGGGTGTGAATTATTTGCATTGCTGTGTCCCATTTAAAAAAAATAAATAAAATAATTTTCTTCTAAACAGTGCCCGTGTCCACTCCACTCAAATAAAGCCTATCAAGACAGAGAATGTAATCCTAAAAAGTGTTGTTTCTCTGAAAAATACACTAGATTCATATCCTGCAACTACACTACTCAGTAACTTATCACCAACACCATCTGACTGCTCCAAACATCAGACCTCCAATCTGACAAACAATCATCTGTCCATGCAGAAATGTGACTAGCTTGTTCTTCTTAGGGGGTTAAGCCCTCACTACCATAATAATATCAGTGCTGCATGGAACACTACAAAATGCCAACCAGGGAAGAAGCATTATTAAATGAAGGTGCTACAGAATAGCACCCGGTGGTCCAACAATGATATTTTGCATAATAATTAGCCAGACTGTGACCAAACTACGTTAGCAAGTGCATATTAGCTATATTATCATGTTCATCGTATCCCAGCTAAAGCAGAAACCAAATTGATACGACAATCTCCTATTTTGGCAGCAAGCTAGCTATGATCTGGAAGTATTTCACGAATTGGAACAAATGAATTCATTGGTAAAAACATATATTTCCTTAGGTGGAAC
This sequence comes from Epinephelus lanceolatus, assembly GCF_041903045.1. Lineage (NCBI taxonomy): Eukaryota > Metazoa > Chordata > Actinopteri > Perciformes > Serranidae > Epinephelus > Epinephelus lanceolatus. Next base: position 30,567,731 of record NC_135743.1, read on the forward strand.
TCTGCTGAAATTGAGGCTCTTTTAAATACTTTATCCTTAGCACAAATGCTGTGCAATAGCATGTAAGCATTCACGCACAAAATCTATTTTTATAAAATGCAATGCAAATATTCCAGATAAAAATCTGCGCTTAGTGTGAAACGGCTTTAAAAGTCAGAACATCATGGCCCCTCCTGCACCCATTCTGACTATTCTTTTTAAAATATCTCTCTCTTTGGAGAAATTTGTAGAGGAGCAATACTAAATCGCTGGAATAAATTGGTGTAAATGCTGCCTTAACATGCAATACTTTGACAAAAGAAAACACAGATTATTCACTATGACTGAATACCTGGCTCAAAAAAAGTTTCACATCTGCAGTTGATTTCGATACTGTGCTGAATAGCTACCTGACTGAAAGATAGGGTAATCACACACACTCATAATTTGTAGGATAACAATGCAAAAACAAAATAAATTTGGAGTGAAAAGTAGTTGTAAGTTTACTGTTGCCAATAAAATATCCCTCATTCACCTCAGTGAGGGAAATGAAAGTATTCAGAACATGAACTATTTCTAATATGGTCATTTTAACCACAGCACCCACCCAAGAACAGTGTGCACAACTATGTAAATGTTTCAGGTACTGGCTGTGATCCAATACGGTTGCACTTTACTCTGGTCTTACTGCATTTACAAAGCTGTAATAATGATTTGGTTCCTACTTTTTTCCCATTTAATGATTTACTCTTTCTTTTCTTGCTGTTAGGGTTGAGTTGTCTCTGTATTTTGATTTTATTTGGAATTCTTGACAGGCTGAGGTCATTGTTAAACCAGCACCTGCTGCACATTACTGTCATTGGCACTGATGTTACAAATTATTGCTCAAAATTGAAACATGCTTTAGTTTTCTTAATCTGTCATTTGCCTTTTGCATGTTAAAATGATGGTAAGTGTGTCCTTGATTTAAGTGTTTTTCTCATCATGAACACAAAATGTACTTAACCAAGTTTGAAAGAACAAATATTTGTATAAAAAAGCATCAGTGAAAATTGTGAGTTATTTCCTCTGATGCATCCATTACAGATTTTTATGAACACACTGGTACAAACACAAGTAAACACAGATATTGTGTTGCTTTCATCTACAGATTTAGTCTGGTTGATTTACTTTGGCACCTTAAGCATACACATGTGTTCATATACAGTGCACACACACGTGCACACACACTTGGTCTCTCTGTCTTTAGTGGGTGGTTTTCATTTGCTTCCTGTGGCCTGCTCACCATACATTGCACCGCAGCATTCCACCAGAACAATTTATGGATTTTATTAGATTTCTACGGATGTATGCTTTTAGCATTGTTGGAAAACTGTGGCAATGTCTAGGATGAAGTTTGTTGAAGGCACACACACACACACACACACACACACACACACGGTATATATATCAGTTCCATCTGCCTCTCCTATTGAGAGCTATCAAGGCCAGCAGCAGCTCAGTCTAATTGGAGTGTATTCCCCTCAGCTTTCTCCTGGGGTAACCATATCTACAGCTTCTACTGTCCAACCAGGAAATTCGGAGGGACAGGTCCCTTCCAAGCTCTGCCAGCAGGAATATCTGCTTTTTAGCCATTTCTACAAAAATGTGAAACACACAAAGAAACACACATATTTCTTCTGTTTTCTGATACGGACCGCCATGTGTTTGACAGTTTTGCTAGTGACTAAAAGCTTCACTGCTGGTGTCGTGTTTTACAGGGTCAACTTGTTGTCTTTAGCAGCAATTGGCCTGGCTGCTAAGCCTGATACAGTTTCACTTTTATTTTCCTTGTCTCTATTCTTCAGCCCCCCACTCTGTCTCTTCCATTAGGTGTCATTCGGTTGGAGTTCAATGATGATATAATACAATTAAAATGAACTAAGTTGCCAAAGAGATCAAACTCATTCTGTATGCTCAAGTGTATCCATTGTCATGATAGCATACACTGCACACAGTTATCACACACAGACACTCACTAGGTTCTTGACTTCTGAACTGACTGTAACTGTCTGCAATAAAATACCCAGTTTCACAAAACTGTCTCCCATAAAGTCCTGACAGTGACAGAGAGAGAGGGCTTAGAGAATGTCTGCATGCTGTTGCCTTTTATCTGCTGGACATAGATAAGTAATTCACCCCTGTTCACACATATACAGATATTTTTGTAAGCGGGTATTTTCCTCTGTTTTGGGCTCTCGTCTACATGCAAAGTTTTAGGTCACTAAAAAAATATTTTTGTATATATATAAATAAATGCCTTCTAAGGTGCAGATTTTTGAAAACTCTGATTTTTTTTGTATGCATGAGGTCATGTAAACAGCACTTTTGGAAAATGATGACATCTCCTCAGTTGGTGCGTGCCCATTGTTGCTTTGTGTAACAAGCATGTGCCAGACACAATGATAGCAATGGCGGACTACCACTTTATTTAAATTTTGTTAGCACTGTTTGGTCTCATGACTACTTTACTTCAACTTAGTATTGAACAGAGGTGTCCGACATTACCAGTGTTATTTGGTCCACCTCAGTGTCTGTGGTTTACAGTCTGCCAGAAACAATGGTTTTAGATCAGTCCTGGTCGAACCAGCGGGATTGTTGTCGATGAAGAGTGGAAGGAAAACTTACATAGAACAGGAATCAACAGTGATAAGATCTTTAGTAGGTGTTTTGAAGAAGGTAACATTAGGCTGTACACTTTACTACCTTTGTGACAAGGGGAGACAGCTAATGCTGGCGCGCGTTTGGAGTCATTTTTGCATCTTAGTGTGGGCTGAGATGTTTTGTAAAATGAAGGTCATGTGGATAGAATTCTTTTTTAAACAGAGGGGGGAAATATTCATTTAAGAAATATATCTGTATACGTGTAGACAGGACCTTATAACGACAGTAAAAACAGGATGTACATTTCTGTCCTTGTGGCATGAATGTTTAAAGGTTATCCCAGGTTACATATGTTGGACAGACAGGAGGGAGGACAGATGTACAGGGGGTAGATAAAGGAATTTTTTTATTCTTGTGGAGAGAAACTGAAAGAAATGTTGTTTTCTTACATTTGACTTTCTTAGTTTCTCACTCTGCTCACCACCACCCACACAGCATCGGTCTCTCCTCCTCGGCCTGTTAATAATCCCAGTGTCATGTCAAATAGGAGGCTAAAGCATGGCAACATTGTTGAGTGTTTGTTCAGAGCCAACTGGGCCGTCACCCTGTAAAACCACAATCACTGACACATGTAGAGGTTTAAAGGCATTAACCTCAGTGTGTAGGCCTGAAAAACCACTTCCTCTGTCAGAGCTATGCCCCTCAGCTGTGGTCGTCCAGGATAGGTACATTCAGGATTGTATATCACTGAAGTCTTGCAACACTGATAATCTGGAACTTTTTACAGTAAATAGTCTTAGTCATTCATCTGTTTCTTCCTTAAACTCCGTCCAAACATTGCTCGTGATAAGATGTAACTATTGCCAGGCTATCTGATCATGCTAACAGGAAGTGTTAAAGCAATGGTGCAATATTAGGGTAGAAGGTTTGTCTCAGTGAGCAGGGGCAGTGTGCAGCCCTCACTCTGTGGGACATATTGTACTCAGCCTGCAACACTTCCTCAAAGGGTAAACTCCTTCTCTCAGACATTATATCAGTTTGCGTTTGTTTGACATAGCAATCGGACCTCACTGTATAGCTAGCCTCAAAGGTTTATATACAAGAGACTTGTAAGGGAGAGGGAGTGTGTGGGGTTTTCTTTTTTAGAATGGGGACCTTTCTGCGCACATGTTGCAGGCATCGGCTGCTCTGAGAGCACACTCAGGTTGCTCCAGTCAAACTATGTGTCTCTTTTCTCTCCCTCAGTCCTCCAACTGGTCACAAGATAGTCACGGAAAGTTATACTACCACAAAATAGATTATAGAGAACAATGGATTCCAGCAAAGGACAAAGGAGTATAACCCACCAAGACAGCAAAACAAAAGACGCAAAACAACCAAGAAGCATGGGAAGAACCACCACTTAATAAACATGCATTCTTTGTCCAATAAGAATTAACATCAGGTTGTTTTGACAGTACCACAGTGGAACATTTTTCTGTATTACAGTGTAAAGATCCACAGAGATCTGTTTTTACTGTGGTTTTCTGTTTGGTATTCATAGAAACCACAGGCTAATAAAGACAAACTTTGTGTATAGACTTAACAGTGACAGGCATCTCCTCAAAACACTGTGAAACATACCATAATAATAGCACATAGTGTCTCATGACATGAAGGCATAACTCAATGAATTCTGTGTTGAGAGTATGAAACAGATTTGCCCAGGTCTTGCTTGGCTGCTGCAACGATTATTAAGAGAAATAAAATCAATTAAATTAAATTAATACAATACATTTAAATTATTTAAATTAAATTAATACAATACATTTAACCTTTATCTAACGAGGTTAATTTTCCTGAGAGCAGGAACACTTCTGATGACTGCCTACAGCTACAAAAACCGAACTTTCTCAGCCAAAGCAGCCCTAAACAATCATATTCTTAAAATTGTTGTTTTCATAGCGACGCTCAAACTGTTATTATTATTCTTCACAATAAATGAACAATGTCAAACTGTATCAATCAATCAAAGAAAATTACAGAGGGTATCATCATTATTACTGTCATCAAGTGAAAGTGTGATGTAGATCATTAGTGAAATGTTTAGACAGACATCATCCTCTTGGCATGGTATGAATGAGCGCATGGAATTAATAACGTATTCATCATTTTACAGTATATTTGAGACTCATTAAGCCCTGGAATGAAGACGCAGGAATGTAGGAAGTGGTAAGCGAGACCAGCTAATTTGATGTTAAATGGGAAACTGTTCATAATGTTGTAGACGTAGCTTCCTGATAATATGCCAGAATCCCATACATACTCTGCTTTATTTATCTTTGTGGGGAAAAATTCCTGGGGCTTTCCTTGGCTTTCATAACTCAAAGCTGACTGATTTTTGGATTTGAGTAAATTCTCTCAAAGTTTTTTTTTCCACTCATCTGTCTTGTTACTGAATTTTCTTTGTGTACACACGCATCAAATAAACTGACTGCTAAAATCTGACGAGATATTTGATCCTGTGCTTTTTGCAATTCCATTAAAGGCTCTTTCTTTGCTGTAACAATATCAGCTCCACAAGCATATTTTCAATTCTACAAGAAGAGATGACTGATAGGTGGGACCTATACATTGTTTTGCAAGTCACAAGTAAGCCTCAAGTCTTTTGAAGTCCCAAGTCAATTTCCAAGTTCTGTCAATAGAAGCCTTGACTTACTGTTCTTTTTCAACTTGCTGTATGAAGTTGCAAATTGTTGCAACTCTGGTTGTAATTTTTGACTCGCATGTTTTGTAAACTGCAATCTGGTTTTTGTTGACCACTGAGTAGTTTTTGTACTCGAATGAAATTATCTTTGGTATCATTATTTCCAACTACCACCCACTAATGTAACATTAATCCCTCATGGCTCTCTCCTGCAACTGGACTGGATACAGTTGGATAGGTTCAAAGAAAGTGGATCATGTGTATCGATTTGCTAGGAATGAATACCATTGATGTTAGTTCATTCAGGAAATGAAGAGAAATGAATTGAGTTCTGGATCAATTTTTAAATAACATACTTTTTCATCTTTGGGTTTGGGGGAAGTTATCAAGCATTTAAAGTCAAAAGACTCAAGTCCAAGAGAAGTCACGAATCATTGGTATTAAAGTTGAATCTAAAGTCATCAAATCTGTGACTCGAGTCAGACTTGAGTCTGCGTCATGTGACTTAAGTCCATACGACTGCATCCATGCATCCATTTTCATCCACTTATCCGGGGCCGGGTCGCGAGGGCAGCAGGTCGAGCAAAGCACCCCAGACGTCCCTCTCCCCAACAATGCTTTCCAGCTCCTCCTGGGGGACCCCAAGGCATTCGCAGGCCAGATGAAATATGTAATCCCTCCAACATGTTCTGGGTCTGCCCCAGGGCCTTCTACCAGTGGGATGTGCCCAGAACACCTCCAGCGGGAGGTGCCCAGGAGACATCCTGATCAATGCCCGGACCCACTCAATTGACTCTCTTGATGCGGAGGAGCAGCGGCTCTACTCTGAGCTCCCTCCAGATGTCCGAGCTCCTCACCCTATCTCTAAGGCTGAGCCCAGCCACTCCACAGAAGAAACTCATTTTTGCTGCTTGTATCCGTGATCTCATTCTTTCGGACCAGTAAATTGAAAGCTTCGCCTTCTTGCTCAGCTCCCTCTTCACCATGACGGACCGGCACAGCGCCTGCACCCCTGCAGAAGCCACACCAAATGGCCAATCCATCTCACGCTCCATTCTACCCTCACTTGTGAACAAGACCCTGAGATACTTTAACTCCCTCGCTTGAGGCAGTAACTCTCCCCCAACCCGGACAGGGCAATCCACCAGTTTCTGGCAAAGAACCATGGCCTCAGATTTGGAGGTGCAGACTCTCATCCCAACTGCTTCACACTCGGCAGCAAACTACCCCAGTGCATGCTGGAGGTCATGATGTGATGAAGCCAATGGAACCACATCATCTGCGAAAAGCAGAGATGCAATTCTGAGGAATTGCTGATAGACAATGATAATAAAAAAATCAAATCAATATATGTCATCTCTCAAACTTCCCTTGTCCTCTCAAACCAGCAGCATAAAACCACACACAAAAATACATGTGTTATTTTTCTGTCAGCTTGAAGGAAAACATTAATTTAATAAGAGTAATTGTGAATGATGTTAATGTGCTTTCTTCTTTGTTTGCTTTGACAGTTAAATCAAATAGCTATAAAAGATTGTTATCAGTAAACAGAGATAAAGGGCTAAAACAATGGAATTTTATCTAACATGTTATTTCACCTTGAATAAGAAACATTTTTCTAGCATCTAATTTGGTATATCTGGCTCCAGTCAGGGATAATTCAAGCAAACACAAATGGTTTCATTTCCTAACATTTAAGATAAACAGCTCTTTGGTCTGGAAGGTCAGCCAACATCTTGGAAAAAAAAACCCTCTTGGCTTGAAATTTTTTCGCTGGGTTGAGACCTTCATTGTTATTGTGTGTTGCCGGTGACTTCTTTTTGAGTTTGCATAATAAATGATGAACACTTGCACTCCAATCAAAACCATTTAGGCCTCAGACAAGACAGAGCGGACCAGCTAAACACATTCCAGAGCTGATGTGTCTGATTTTACACCACATGAGACATTTCATTTTGGATTCATATTAACTGAGGCGTGTCACTGCTGTACATGTGCTGTACAGTTGTGGTGTACACATTTGTCCCTAGCAGCACATCTACTTCTCTTCTCTGTCGGTGCAGGCAGCTGCAAAGAAAACTGGCACAATACAGTAAGTGGTATACAAGTGGAAACAACACTCAGATTTAGGAAGGAACATAATCTTTGTTTTGTAATAGTTTTACTCTGCAAATCAAACATAATCAGCACACTGCAAATCATTTATCTCCAGGTAATACAAATCTGCCTATTTTATAATCTATTTTTACACAAAACAACCAGTAAGAAATAGTTTGGTTTACAGATGCATCTCTCAGTACCCTATAATTTGTCTGATTTCTGAGTGTTTCCATATTTTTATATTTCGGTCTCAAAGGGTTATGGGCTTGATGTTGTAAAGAATACACTCATACACAATACTTTCATTCATCCTCTGCTGCACAATCCACAGTACATCCAAATTGAAAAATGAGATCTATGGAAACTGAACATTTCAACTGCAAATGACACATGCACGTCAGCTCTACATTCAAATCACATTAAAACTGCAGATGTTTGCACAACCTTCAGGTCAGTACCAAAAAAGGCTGAGGGTCTAATTCTGTTAACTGCCCACAAGCAGATTTTGGACAGAGGTTTGCATAACCTTGCTTCCCCATTTTCCTTTGGTTGGAGTTCTGCAGGTTTACAGCCCTGATGTGCTGGTGGGTGTAGGTTGGTGATGCCAGACTGAGCTGTTGCTGTTATTTCTTCCACCAGATGATACGGCTGTTTAAACAGCTGTACATGGCAAATGTTATTTCCTTTAAAAATATTAACTTGGAGATTAAAGCAGAGGTCAATCATTAGTGCCAAAGTAAATTATCAAAATTATTTTTCCGATTTTTGAGGTTTGTACTTATAATAGGGAGACAGGGCTTTGACCTCACATTGGATACTGTCAAGAGAGTGATTAGCCACCCAGTCTCTCTTTGTGTGTTGTGGACTTGAAGCAGGCTTATGATATACGTTAACCTTGACATCTGGCACTCACTGACTCTGCATTGCTGCAAAATTTAAAAGACAACGTCTCCAAGAATCTCACCTTGTGCCCAAGAGAGCTGGTTGAACAGGTGGATCTGCACTGCACCACATTGGTGCGGTACACAAGGAGCAAGGCCAGATTGCCATCAGTTTTTTTGCCGTTGGGTGGGAGCTGTATGATAAGATTACAGATACAAGCAGCTGAAATGAGTTACATTGACAGGATTTTCGGACACAGCTTTAGGGATAGAGCCAGGAGATATCAAGAGGCACTCAGCTGAGTCATTGCTCTTTTATGTTAAATAGAGATGTTTTATTGTGTAATGTCTTCAGAAGTTGTTTCTGATAAGAGTGTCTCCTACCGTGGAAGCCTCACTGTGAAAGCATGCCCAGCCAGTCTGAGTGGGAGGACAAACTAGTACATGGAGGGATTCTACATTTCAGCTAGCCTGGGAGTGCTCTGGAGTCACCAGAGAAGTTTGAGGACATACTGTAGCTAAGAATAAGGATGACTGTGTTCTTACTCAGTTGCCGCAATAATAGAATAGAAGTGTTTTATTTCCACTTTTGCATGATGTACAATGTGCAACTAAAACTATGATAAGTGGTTAATTATTGTAGAATAATGCAGGTTGAGCATGTCAATGCAGAATAATTCAGCACACAATCTGTGCGATTCTTAACAACTGTAGGCTATCTAGTCAAACAAACACACACACATACACACACAGACCTGTGCCCCTCAGACTTGTGATGCCACCATTATTGTAAAACACTAGTAGAGAGAATGCCGAGCAGAGTTCAGCAGATGAATGTTATCAATCAGAGGGATAAACCAGAAGACACGCTTAAATCCAGTTAGATGGACTCCCCCATCGCTCAGCTAGCTAAGATAGCTGATAAGAGAGATGGGAGGTGAGGTGCTTACTATCATCAGCCACTCAGAAATTAACTCCCCATTCAACCAGAGAGGTTAGGATCGGGATTTGGATGCTGGTGATTTGATGAAGAGGCATGCAACATGTTTTGAACTTTATTCAGATGTACACTTGATGTGTCATAATTTGACCAGTCATGCAAAACTCAAAGGATGTAAATACTGTAGAAGAGAGATATAGATATAAAGTTATAAAGAGAAACTGATACAGTGTTGGAGGCAGGGCCCTGTTTATTCCTATAAAACTTGCTTGGTGAATCCAAAAAACTTCTGTCTTTTGACTTCTGGATATAAAATGACCTGGATCTTCAGCATTGTGGAATGAAAGTAGAAACATAACTCTGGCTTTGACTTTGACTTAACTTTTTTATTGCCTTATTTACTGCTTTATTTTGATAGTGAGACAGAGAGGCAGGAAAGGCAGGAAAGACAGAGAGGGGGAATAATATGGGCCCCATGTCATTCCCAGGCCAGATTCAAATCTGGGCAGCTGCAGTAAGGACTTAGCATTGATAGTGCCATTCTACCCAGTGAACTACCAGGGCGCCCACTGTATTTGACTATTAGTGAATTTTACAACTTTTAGGACACAGCCATGTAAATACAGGCCATTTTAGTCTTTGTACTGGGAAGTGGATGCACCTCAAACGTCACAATGTAAGTCTATGGGAAAAAAAAGTCTTTTTGGGCCCCATGGCATCATGTGATGAACCAGGAAGTTGTAATTACATGGTTTAGCCACTATGTAGAATTGGCTTCAAAACTGGGTGCCGTTTTTGGGTGCTTGGTGTGAACAGTCTGTTGGTAATGGCCAGCCCACTCTCATGCCGAAGTCATTGAATACCACAGCTTTGTCTATGATTTCAGCATCAGGTGTCTGACACCAAGAGCCACCATTCATGGTGGTATAATGCGTGGCCAGGTGGTGTCAGTATGTAATGCGGCCAGACGTAACCTTTTGCATTGTTATGATATGCCACTGGTCATCCAGGACAGCACCTGTCATGTTAGTATGATACACTACTGAATGGCTTCAGGTTTAAACTTTGCCAGTAACAACATAATATAAGGAGCAGGAAAGTCCCTGTGGAGCGGGTGGGAGGGGTGGTCCAAAATACCCTGGATTTTTATGCAGGAGCCCGGCGTTCACTTCCCGAACGCTAAACCCAACCATGTGCTTTTGTTGACACCCCAGTGTTGGTAGCACGTCCTGGAACGTCAACAGCAGATGCAAAAGGATACGTAGTATGTAGCATGTAGACATGAAAGGCATCTGACAGAGTTGCGATATGTGACGATTTGGGGCGAGAACATGTTGTAATGGCATAGTTAATTGTTTATGTAGTCGACAGCATGTTAGGCAGTTCTGAACACTACCTTCATAAAAAAATGAATGACATAACAGCACCTCAAAAATGAAGCCAAAACATCCTGATTGCCCCCTAGTGGCTGGCTCTAGTATAGGCCATAAACCTCCATGTTAGCAAATGGTACATGTGCTGACATGTTCAAGTGTTAATTTTTCTGATAGATTTGGTTATCACTAGTTATTTGATGCTGTAAAAAGGGAGTTATACAGCATAATTGACAAATGTGAGTTGGGCCAATTTATGGGTTGGACCTCAATACTGTGGCTCCACCCCCAAACCCTATGGCACAGACTACAAATGACGCCACCAGCGCAAGATGGCAGCACTCGTATGCAGGACGTTTTGGCTTCAGTTTTTTACAGTGGGAGGAAGTGAAGACAGTTCGTTCATCGTCATATATAGTGTGTGTAACTGTCCCAGTTTTATACAGTGATGCAACAGCTGTATACAGGACAGCATACTGAATATTAACAATACGGGCACTGCTTGGTGTTTTTGTATGAAGAAAGTTAGCTTTAGCTGGGTATCTAAATGAAACTAATCACACATAACATTGGATTTTTATAAACTATAAATATATATAATATATATAAATATAAAAGTTGGACATTTAAGCATTCTTGTGTTTATCTTGAAGGAAAATTTCTCTGTTGCTTGTTGTTTTATATTTAATAGCCCTCTTTCTACAGCCGTCACATCCTGCAGTTGAAGTAATCAGATGGCTTAACCCAAAATAAGCAGGTCATGTGTTGCTTACAAACTAAATGCACATTAACTGACAGATATTTGTTTATGCCAGCTGTTAGAGCAGTGAAGACAGAAGTTTACCTTCCTAAGCCAAACAAGGATGAGTGGGCAGGTTATCTCCATTTCTATCAGGTTAGCCATCCATGGAGCACGAAACATCTCCCTCCTATCCCACACTGGAGGAGGTCTGAGGCATGTCTGACTCTGGGACTGTGCTAAGTGGACCTACACCTTGGGGGTTTTATAAACTGATCAAGAGTGGTCTATATTGTTTAGGCCTACTGTGAGAAAGAGAGCTTAGTTAACAAAAACTTTGAATCGAAGTTCTATAGCTTATAAGTGGCCAAACATTTTTGAGAACCACAGGACTATATGGAGGAAAAGAAGATGAATCAGTGCTGAATTGCAGAACAATCAAATTATGTGCAAGATATCAAATATTTAACTCAATATAAAATGGTATTGCTACAGACAATCCTTGAAACAAACAAATAAAGAATATTTGACATGCTAGGGATTGTTCCATAAGGAAAAGCCAGACTTCTTTGCTGGGGTGAGACCTTGTTGTTTACCTTTGGATTAAGCATCAAACCTTTAAGGGCTGGGTCAACACTGTCCCACTTCTTCATCAATCACTCCATGCCTCTATCCATCCATCCGTCCATCCATTGGCTCTGGAAAAACACTCACTCTCTTCAGGTTTTGGGTTTGCAGTCATATGTGTAACAACAACATGATGCTGCAGGAACGGACGCATTCCCGACATTCCTCTGAATTTGTATGTGTGTGAAAGTTTGTGTCAGGACAGGGGAGAGAATAAAAACAAGCAATAGAGGTGGGAAAGGACAGTTTGTCAAAGGGGAGAAAAATGAAAAGAGATGAAGTGGTATTTTAGAAATGCAGTGAGAGGACCAACGAAGCTGCAGAGAAGTGGGAGAACGGGCGGTTGAGAGGATGTGAGGAAAGCAGAGAAGGGGTGAAAAAGGAAAAGAGAAAGGATGAGGTGGAGAACTGTGAGAGGAGAAGGAGGAGAGAGTTAAATATCCTTCCAAACAAACAAAACTCTCTCTCCACACCTGTGGCTTCGGGCTATGTGTGTGTGTGTGTGTGTGTGTGTGTGTGTGTGTGTTTTCACTCCTGCATCTAGCTCCATTATGAATTCACATGTGGACCATGTGCATACAAAAATACTTGTCAACTTGAGCATACAGTGTGTGTATTATTATTATTATTTGACACAGATCAAAGTTACGGTATAAATGGCTTTCTCCCATATGAAACAAAGATGTCCTCTGTATAATATCTGTGTGTGTGTGTGTGTGTGTGTGTATGCCATCACAGATTCTGTCATAGCCAGATGGACACTTGAAACCACAAGGGGTACACTGTATATATACTGTATATCAGACCTCACTTTCAACACTTACTCATCACAATCACATCCCATGTCAGGGCGTCTATCTTTAGCCGTCCATTTGAATGCCAACAGCAATATTTATGTGTGCGTACATGGGTGTGCGTGTGCAATTACCATCCGCTCAATGCAAACAGCAACAGCTGGGGCTGAGAGCCACATGCTCCACCCTCCCCACCTTTCCCCCTCTAAGATGAAAGTTCACTGATGGATCAACAAACCAGCTGACAGCCAGTTAAAGAGCAGTGAGAGAAGATAATTTAACCCATTCAGAGATTACAGGTAAGATAGATAATAGCTACTACATACTGACACCTCAGATCTAAAGTAAGACACAATCACTGAATGGTACAAACTCATCAAGCTGTAGTGACGTAATCCCTTATGATTATTTAAAGTGTCCACAGAGGTCATTTTATTGACTAAATATTGAGCGTATGTTGCCATTTTTAACTAGAAGTTGGTCATTAACAAATCCAAGGTCGGATGGATATCTGTTAAATTTCACATAGCTATCAGTCAGCATTTACACAACAACTTTCTTCGGAACATGCCTAAATAATTGACCTTAACACAGGTGAAACAATGCCTTTAATGCTGGCTCATTTCCATTAAGTGTCCAAGTAAGGCATAATTGTAAGCCTGATTTTTATCTGTTTGTGCACCTGGCAGTCTCACATAGAAGAAGGTTTGGTGTCTTAGTGTGTTGATACAGTAACAGATGGTTCGGAGGCTGAAAATGTAGACGTTAGAGATTTGCCATTAGGTTCTAGAACTTTAAATTTAATGCATGGTCCTCTTGGTAGTAGAAGAGAGATCTTTCTAATAGGGGTGACCCCGAATAGTCGATGATTCTGTGATTCGATTAGGGGAAGTGTGATTTGACGGCCAGTCTCGCCGTCAAATCGTTGCAAAATGTGGTTATGAAACAATATCGTACCATTCTGACTATATGGGGGTGCTCACTGCTGCTGAACATCTTGATTTGACATAGAATGTATTTGTTTTCTAGTAATTCATGATATATAGCCTATATTGATACAAACATCAGCCTAATTTCTGTTAATAAAAAATTGAAAATGATGCGTGCATTTAATCAGTAGGCATAATCATTACTATGCATTAATAAATCACCCAGTTGCTTGATCCAAATAAGCTGAGGTGAGTGAGTGCGCTACAGGACCATCAGAGCAGCATCGAGGCCTATGGTGATTTACGGTAGCGGAGTGCATAAACCAACACTTTGGAGGACGTATGTGCTCTCAAATCAAACTTTTTTGAAGGATTATTCATTTACCTGAAGTGTCTTGAAACGAATTTCACCGCTGATTATTTTCTTGATAAACTCTGATTTTTTATTTGGCTACTTTTTGTCCGACGTGGCCAAACAATTGAGAGCGGTGACGCACGGTCTGTGTGGATGAACTTGTATGAACCTGAGTTGATTAATGAGGTAACTTGAAGTCAGAAAGAAGGAAAACTGTTACTAAACATTTTGATGATGTTTTTGGATGTTTATTTGTGAATGAAATGGCAAGTTCTGACAAGTCAGAAACAACTCCTGTTAAAGACATGAATGAGGCTGCAGTGCGTCTTCACTCATCTAGAGCCTCATACCTTGATGAAGTGAAAGGAATAAAGATAAAGATAAAATGATAACCCTTTTACTGTTATTATTATGTTATTATGCCAACTGAAGAATTAAATTTGTTTATTTGGGTGTTTTACCTCTTTTCTCTGGAGCAGAAACTGACGCAAATGAGCTCATTAATCAATGAGGGGGAAAACAACATGATTTGACGATTAGTCGGCTAAAGGAAAAATCTGTCAAATCAGATTCGACTATGAAAATTCTTAGTCGGGGACACCCCTACTTTCTAACTTGTCCTATGTAGGTAGCAGATGCTGGGTATGACACAGTATGGAGAAAAGGGAAAGTTGTTTTCCTCTTGAATGTCCGGATCTGATGTGTAAACCTCAATGTGTTCCAGCCGAGCTGAACGAGGCAGAGATGTCTTGATGTTTCCACTCTCAGGGAAATCCTATCCATCTGTGTTTAAGCATGTGTGTGTGCACATGTGCACGGTCATACAAACTGGTCAGTGTTTTTTCTCCTTTCACGACCCTCTCGATACAAATCTGTGTTCACCCCAATCGCTCCTCTTCCTCTCTACTCCTTTGCTTCTTTCATCCGATCACTCTCCCATTTCAGTCCAGGAGATCCAGGAGAATAAAGCCAATGTAATTATTTTTTACTGAAGCCACTATTTTTTCCTCTCTTCTCAATCCGCAAACAAAACACGAAGTAAAAACAGATGTAGTGGTTTGTTTTAGACATGCAAAGCAGCTGAAACCAAGCCCAAGGAGTGGGTGTGACATCCCATGAGTCTTTGGGGCCATGCACATTCTTTTGGCCAAACCCAGATACCAACACTCACCTTCAATTAAGCTCTCTGACTAAGTGCAGCCCCTCTGTAAACACACTGTTTCTTTTTTCTCAGATAAGACAAACATAAGGCAGGCTTTGTGGTCTCTTACGCCACTGAGGGCTGTGTGAATCAGCGTCCATTTAGTAAAGAATAAAGAAACACTGGAGGAGTGCAAAATTTAATAGAGACAAAGCAGGAAGATGTGGAGAGAGAGGAGATGTGTGTAGAGCAAAAACAAGAGGAGCATCTATGTTATGCCAAAGCAATCTGCAGCAGCTGCCAGAGCTTTCAGTGGGTATCTGACCATCTCAGTAAGTGGTCTGTCCACTAAACCACAGCTTATTTAGAAAAACACATGGCATCCATGACCATATACTGGCCTTTAGTATCGTTGCTAGCCTAAGAGTTGGTGGTGGTTACACAAATGGTGTGTCTCACAAAACTGTATTAAAATCTTGACAAGAAACCCTAATGTGGGGATTTTAATTTAAGAGGGCATTGGTAGCTGATTGGTAACAGCACAGGGCATATCACTGCAACAGGTTTAATTCTGCCTATACCTCCCTCTTTCTTTCTCCCCTAAGAGTTTACATATTACAGTTTTGAAGGTACTCATTCAACATATGTATTTTTTTTTATATCACTGGATTTAAAAGGCAAATTCCCATAGTAACAACTCCTTATGATGTCATATGTGACACTAATTTCTTCTCGTACAAGATGCTTGAAAAAAAATGAGGTGGGTGAGTAATATAAGCATTTAGGGCAGTCATGTCCAAAGTCAGTTGGGGCCAGTTGTGGCCTGCATACCTAATTTAAAAGGCCCTCGGCTTGTCTTTAGAAATACTACTGTATATGATTAACACAATACTGGTTAATTAAGCAAGATCACTTTAAAGGTTTTTTTTCATTCACTTTATGATGGCAAGACAATTTTACAGTTTGTAGACACACACCAAGCAGGAACTACGCAGGTGGAACTAATGTGTTTTCATAAGCCCCTTTAACACAGAGACTGCGCTACTGGGGCGCTATGAAGTCCCTTCTTTATGCCACCTTTGCATTTTACCCAGAACCACAGAACAGCGGAATCATGCCACCAAGATTGTTTAATCAAAAGAGGTGTGTCGGGTGTGACGTAAAACACCAGCGCCAGCCTCTAGTGTGACACATAACATGCACATCAGCTGCGCTTTATATACAATAACATGGCAAAAACAAGCATTTACCATCCCTGTTATATGGCAGCCGCTCTTCTTCTCTGCTCTGAGGTAAAGAGCTCGCGGACCTGCAGACATTTTCAACGCTGTTCTTCCTCTTTGAGTTAGCTGCTAACGGCTATCAGCTACTTTTTAAATCTCCCACGGTTTGTCGATACTGTAACACGTCGTCAAAACTTCACACCCATGCTGCCAATTATTCCCATCCTGTTTGCCTGCCAGCTTTAAGGCGAGACAACTCTTTTTTCCCTCATTCCTTGATTTTACCCTTTATAAAGAGCGGCGGGTGGCAGGGCGGCATAGCGGCGTGAAATTCCCACTTTGAAGAGGCAGTGTAGAAGGGGCTATAGACAGATGGTAAACAGGCACATGAACCTAACACCAGGGACACCACTTTCAGGAGCGATGGAAAGTTAAATACCTTTTCACTGAAATACAAAACAGTTTGTGTCAAATGTACGTAATTTTTTTAAAAAACAATAATACATACAATGCGAGAAGCAGCTGCCCCCCAGGTTTTCACATGGTCTTTTCGCCAAATTTTGTAGACACCCCAGATTTAGGGTATTTAAGCCCACTGCAGCATCATTTATTTGTAAATTTGAGATGAACTCTATTAAGAAAAAATAAAGATTTAAAGAGATCAAATAAATGTGTGTTAGTATCAACCAAAAAAGTCAGAAGAAAGAGTATACCTTAGTGAAATGGAACAGCTACACTGATGTGTTTTAAATAAGGAGTTTATTCCGAGATTACAGAGCTTTAGATTTAGAAGATAATGCCATTTTCATAAAAAAAGTATTAAAAAAGTAAAAAAGATAGTATTGAAGAGCTTTAGGAATAAAACAATATGGCATCGAGAAAAAAAAAAAGCTGTAAAAGTTGTATTTCTGATTGTGTTGTGAAACTAAAATAGCACCAATCAGCAGTCTATTACAGTAATGCATAACAGACGGGACAGGACTCTGGTGGCGATGACAGTAATGTTTGGCATTGTTGTCATACACTGGCAGAGATGTCTGAGTCATCAACCAGAGAAAGATAATTATTTACAAAGGTTTGGACCACTGCAGGTCTACTTTTACTTACTAAGCACATGAAGAGCCACTGAGGGGAAAACCTGTCTTGGAAGCAGTTCAACGCTTACAGAGAAAAACTAAAATTACTAGCACAACATTTCTGAAACAATAACTGACATGTTGCTCATCTTGCTACTGACTTTATCAATGAATGTTTTTATTTGTCTTTTTCATTTTTAAACCAATTTGCAACAAATTGTGTGTCATTTACAGACCCATGCCCTACAGACCCATCATATATTACTGCCTGATGGTCTCCACCAATGGGGTTTATGTTCATATGTGGATATGTTACTGTAAGTTTTCATATGAAGTGCAAATTACCTTGCCGACCCTTGAGGCCAATGTGAGGGCATAACATGGGCGATATTTTTCAACAGACAGGGCAAACTAGTCATTTAACCCGATGACATGTTTTGAGTTTGTGGTGAACCTAAATGTCAATCAGGGCTGCACCTTATTTGGAATGATTTTCTTCCAACATTTAAAAGTGAAACACACTCAATGTGTAATGTAGAAAAAGCCAAATCTAGATGTAGATTTATAGCAAAGTCTTTTTGGGGATATTGTTGAGTTGGTCTCATACATGGCAACTTACACAGAAGCTCCAAAACTACTATAAACTGAAAAAAGGCAACAATATAGGGACAATGTGGATACTGTGATGTAATGTGCGACACACCAAGCCAAGGATTGGCTGTCAGTCAAAGTCGGGCCATTGGTCACTGCTTTTCCCCTAGTTTTTGCTGTGTTGCCAGCAATGTTGGCATCAGTCAGCTCTTGTCAGCTGTTCTCAGCTGTCTTTCAGCCAATTTAGCATGTTAAATCACTCACTTGAAACTAAAGTTAAGATGGCGTGAAATCAAAACAGACCTGTTACATAAGGTAAGATAGTGTTTTTAGTCATTGAGCTCTTTAGCAGAAATGGTTTGGAATTGTTTGTGTAATTGTTCTCTAGTGCACCATAAATATAATTTGTTCTTTTTACATTGGGTTTCGTTATTAACGTGATACAGACTACCGCCGCCTGCTGCCATGGAAAGTTATTTCCTCTCACACAGGCACAGGATGGACGTCCAAGTTGGCCCGTGGCTATAGTTTTTGTGGTGTGTTCAAGTGCAACTTTTTGTGCAAGACATAGGCCATGTGACGCAACAGTGAGCCTTCGTCGCCCTTAGCTCTCTGATGTCGGTTTGTTGTGTCTGGGCCTTCAGGGCAGTGACTGTCATAGTGACCGTACTGTAGATCCTCCTTGCTTTGTGTGACAGAACACCATACCATGCTAAAACACGCTGGAAAACAGGCTAAAAAGCATCAATAAGAGACCTGGATGTTCTGCCAAGCAACAGCCACACCAGCCAGTCACAATTTATTTATAATTTAATTTAAAGAGCCTTTCTCTTTCTCTGAGTGAAAGACTCCAGGATGACATGAAGAGTTTAGGCCACTAACAATTCAGGAATGTTGGGAAGAAAACTATTTGCTTCACTGACATGAAAAACATTAATCAGATGGAAACTCAACAGGACTTTGGACAACAAACAAAAGACATAGGCTACATCTAGTCTCGTCTATACCATTGAAAGTGACGGAATTTCAAAAATTATTTCAAATTATAAGATTTAGGAATTAAAGATTATATAAATGAAGTCTGTCACCTTTACACCTGTAGATAATATTAGCAGCAGTCTATTTCATGCTGTAGATATTTTATCCCATCCAACAAGGTTATTTTTTTCTTCAAACACATCACATCATATCTCTATGATTTTTTTTGTCTGTCCAAGTTCTAAAACTGGATGTCTTGTTTAAAGCTTATACAAAGTGATTGAATGCTCAATAAACTTCAAAAACCCACATTCAGGCGGCAAGATTTGTCTCGTAAAGCCTTTTCTATCACTACCCAAAGAAAGAAAGACAGAAATCGAGCAAGAAACAAATATTTTGTAATCCATCCAACTTCTACAGCTGTTTCCATAGCCCTTTGACCGCAGAGCCTCTGAGATCTGTTAAACTTAGTGAAAAACATAACAATTTGTCAATACATCATACCATAAAATATATAAAAGCAAAATCCAAATAATGACTGATTTGGGTTTTCAGAAGCAGCACTTTTTTTTCTGCCAAGTGCGGGTCTCCTGGCTGATCAATACTACACCGAGCTGGACAGAGTGAGGAAGTGGTCATCTGGATCCAATGAGCTGCTTAGAGAAAGTCTGCTTGTTGAACTTGTTGAAGGGGCTCCCTGACAGAGTAACACAAACCCAATTCTGTCTTTCTCCTGCTCTTTGTTCTGGGTCTCTCACTTTGATTTACCTTCTCGTGCCTGCTGCTCTCGGATTTCTTTCAGTTCTCTTGTCCTCGTGTTCTTGCTCTCTCCCTTTGCTCCGTTTTGTGTTTCAATCGATCTTCCACTTAGCGGGGAAAATGTGGTTCTAATCAGACACTTTGCTGAGCCAGTCTTTCTTGGCCAGACGCTCTTGAAAATACCTGAAATTCATTCTGAAGTGCTTTTCAAACGTTGTCTTTAGATATCAGGGATAAACAGTGATTTTGTAATTGAAGTTAGTTACATAGTATCTTCCACTGAGGTGTTTGCCTGTGAAACCTGTGTTACTCAGTTACTCCACATATTGTTAATACTGTTTCTATTTCTCATTGTGGCCACTGAATACTGCAACCTGCTCACATCAGTTACTGTTTCTATTGATGGCAAATATTACAAGTAAAAAAATATAATTCAAAATAAAATTTCAGACATGCTCCACATAACCTGGCAAGCCCCAAGAAAGGAGTTTAAATAGTTCAACCACACACACATTCACTGTGTTTCTAAGAGTTAAATGAGAAGATCTGTATCACTCTGTATCAATTTACTTATCTGACAAAGTGAAAGTGAGTAAGCGTATTTCGCTAGAGACCAGATGGACAAATGTGGGGCATATCTAAAGCTGAGTCAATATGAGTTTTTAAAGGAATGCTACGCCCACAAAATGATAATTTGCATATCAATTACTCACCAAAAAATAACTGTATTTCTTGCATGCTTCTCTGAGCAAAGAATCTATAGAGAAACATAGAGAAAATATTAAAACATTTGTTAACAAACTCTCAAGCAACTCATGCAGTATAATCCAAGTCTCATTTATGTAGTCATGTGCTTTTTTCTAAAACCATACTATTAAAACTATTAAAACACCTACGCATATGAGAATTGCTCCTGGGCAAGCATGTGTGTTCAAAAACACAGGCTTTCCCAGTCGTGCTACTCCTCCGTGCACCTGACTGTTTATGCAGAAGTGTTTAAAATCATAAGGTCTTAGTGAAAATGCATGTGTTTGGGAAGTATGAGCATATAACTGGATAAATGAGACTTGGATTATACTGCATGAGTTGCTGAGAGTTTGTAAACACGTGTTTGATATAATTTTGCAGTAGTTAAACATGGCCCCCATTAACTTCAATTCGTGAAGACTTTCTCTGTTTTTGGAGTCTTTGTTCACAGTGGAGGCATGTGAGCAAAACAAAGTTTTCTTTGGAAATTCAACATAACTGGAAGTGAGTAATTGATATGCAAATGATCATTTTGTGGTGTGAGTATTCCTTTAAGGGACAGTAACCAAACAGAAGAGCTCTAATGCTAGGTGTCAAGATTAAGGTTTGCAAATTTATTCAGACGGCAAAACAACATGCAAAATACAAGTTGGGCAGAAAACAAAACATGTGAATGTGATTGAGAAAAAACATCAGAGTCAGAGCATGAGAGCAATGTCGCTAGCAATGCTAGTAGCTGGTGGCTAGTAGTGCTAAATGTCTTTGGCTTTAAATGTTGAACCCTGTAAAGGCCTCAGTTTCAGTCCCTGGTGTAACTTTCACAAAAAGGAAAAAACAAAGTGCAATATCGCAGCTATAAAAAAGACAAAAAGGCAAAGAAAGCAACGCTGAGAGAAACCGAAGCCACACATGAGATCTATTAGGGGGGAAAAAAAAGTTTTACACTTGACATTTCCGCCGCTGCCGTTGTGAGCACGACCTGTTGCTGGGGACAACGCGATCTTATGTTTTTACTGGCTGTCAGATGATTGTCACAGAGCTGCCCTTGTGATTAGAGGCAGACATCAGTATGAGCTGAGCAGTGTGCGTGTGTACATGTGTGGGTTTGTGGTCAGGTTGGGACAAGGGGGATCAGCTGTATCATGTAAGGCTCTCCAAACAATAAACTCACTGTTTTAATTGTGCGCCCCAAAATCCTTATGAGGAGGGCAGTCTCTCTCCCACCCCCATGTCTAAACACACAGTGTGCTCTGTCATCACCTCATCCACTACTGCGTAAACACTGGCTTAATTGGAAAAAAAGCAGCAATTTTCCTGAAGTCTTGAGAAAAAAAAAGAAACATTTTGCTGACCAAACAAGCCAAAACACGGAAAAACGTCCAAAATCTGTGAATAATAAATCATCCAAAATGCCTCAGTACCTTCTCACTGTCAGTGTGGTTGCGAGTCAATTTATTGGTCGCTCTTCACTTAAACGCTGAAAATGCCCAGCTTGTTCCCGAGGCCTGGCAATCAACCCCGTGAATTTGTTTTTCCTTCCCTCCCTTTCCTTCCCTCTGTGTCAGTAGAAAAACTTTCATAAAAGAAAGGTGATTTATCCTGCTGGTCAGGCAGTGTGTGAACTTAGAGTGACACAGAGAGGGAGGGTGTCCGTTCATGTGTGTGTGCGTGTGTATGTGTGCACTTTAGCTTTGGGCCTTCAGACTCACATTAACAGAGGTTTTGTTATAGTCTGCTTTAGGTCATGAGTGAAGGTGGCTGCCTCAAGGTAGAAAATTGCTTTGTGTGTGTGCGTGTGAGTGTGTGCACACAAAGGGGAGGTAAAGGGAGGCACATGGGAACCTCAGTCATGATGAAAGAGCAAACTAATCTTTACCTTGGTTTGGTCTGATGAAGGCTTCATGTAAACATTCTCACTGTAATAAATGACAGAATTCCCTTGTGAATTCTCCTTCTCTCCCATCCCTCGTACCTTCTCTGTGGCTGTCAAGAGGCAGCCATATAATATTTACCTGTTTTCCTGTCTGCATCTGTCTGTTTGTCTCTTTGTTTCTGTCTGCCTTCCTTTTCTATCTTCTGTCTGTCTGTCTGTCTGTCTGTCTGTCTGCGCAAGCCTCAGCACCCTTGTTCAGACCTAATCTGTCTGTCTGTCAGTGCCTGGTAATTGGAGCTGTTTAGGGGGTCATCCAGCCCAGGTGGGCGGGCTGGGGGGAGTGTGTCTGAGTGTGTGTTTGTGCGTGTGTATTTTGTCTAGGTGTGTGTTCATGTGTGCACTCAGGGACAGGAATGCGTGTCGGACCAGGAACCAGTGCTTCCCACGGCTGTGCCACCCGTGAGCCGTACATGACAGGCATACTGAAGGGCAGACGTCATATTGAGGAATCCTACAGGTGCACTGGAAACTTAATTCCATTGTTCAAGTGTGTGCCAGTTTCCTCTGGCAATTACATTTCTTCATCACAGTTGCTGATGTTAATTTTATCTGTGTCCAATATTCATTATAATAATTACTTTTTCCCCTTCTTTATTGTGAAGCATTACCAAAATGCATCCTGTGCAGATTAGGTGACTTTGATGTTGTTAAACGGAGATCAAGGCAATCAAGAATTTTCCACCGCTCCTGCAGTCCAACACGTCCGTTTGTCACTCTTGATTAAAACCCTCAAACCGGATCAAGGGCCGTTACACTCAATAGGGCATGTCAGGTTTATTGTGATGGAAATTGGAAGGTATTTACAGTATACTGAAATTGTTTCAAAGTTTGTGAGCCTCCTTTCCTTGTTTTTGCCTCTAAAACCTGTGCTGTGTTGAAATCACAGATGGGAAGGCCTGATATCATTGTGTGCACATGTAGTTTCAGGAAAATCTTTCCCAAGGATTGTATGCCTCAGTTGAATCTAATTATATTGATAGGGTACATACATATACCAGAGGAGCGTTCACCAAGGAAGTAACACGCTTCTTGGAAACCAAATGGAAGATGTTGAAAATCAGCAACATACGGGAGGAAAAACAAGAAAATGCTTTCCATGGCCTGAAACGAGATCCATGCAACTGACTGTATTGTACTACTCTGTCAAAGGCCATTAGGGTACATACATTTGTGCATTCAAACACAAGTATTTCAGTCATGACTGGGTCATAGAGTTCTAAACTTTACTTTTAAATCTTGAGAAAACAACTCCAAACATATCAGTCTTTTATGAAATGCATGTTAATTTTTAAAAATACATGCATTCTATATATGCACTAAACTCCTTTTGTAATGTACAGGTTGCAACACATGATTAAGCCAAAAGTGATATGTTTAAATGACCCCCCCCGCATCCTAAATAAAGGCATTCAGATTCTTGAAAAAGCTGAAGAAAAGTTGACTTTGAACTTTACTTCTGTTGAACATTCGACAAAATCTCTGTTGCCGTGTGTCACAGTTATCCCTTGTGTTTAGTGGAGAAAGCTCGGAGCTTACAGTGACAGGTCAACACTATAGCAGTTTGTTGTTGTGCTGTCTCTCTGTCTGTGTGAGCGAGGTCGAGCCACAGGGTCAGACGAAGCCACCCATACTCTGCTGGAAAGAAATGATCATTTATCACCTGGTGATTCACAGGGATTGGGTAACAAGAACATGGGGAGGAAAGCTCAAAGGGTCGGAGGCAGGGAGCAGGAAGAAATGTTACATTTATATAAGCGTGCATAAGTTAGCATGTCTGTTTTTAAATGAACAGTGGTGTCTATATGACGAACAAGTGAACAAGCAATAAGAACAAATGAAGCACTGTATTTCCGATGATATCTCTTAAACATTCCAGTTGAGTTGGCTAACCTTGTACAGGTGCACTCAGACCAAACTGATGCAGGTGACAGATAACAGTTTTCTCTGACATAATTACAGTCTTAAATACAGTATGCTCTTTTAACTTTGGGGCCTTTTCAAGCAGACACTCAAGCTAGGCTGCAGCACTTACTGAATTTAATAATGTCAGTGCATATTTTATAAAGCCCGACACTCATAATTTCCATAAAATCAGTAATTTGGAATAAATGTCAGATCTGTATTTCTGCAGGCTGAAACACTTAAAAGACCTCAGATTCAGAACCAGGAAATTCCACTAACTTCCACTCGTCTGAATTTCCAATTTATATAGAGTCATGCTTGTTAGCATGATGGGGAGTTAGACTGTCAACACTCTTGATGTAACAGGCGCAACACACCCAGCTCCTGCTCGGAAGAGCTCTCGGCAACATAACAACTCCATCAAAAAAACAGCTACTGGGAAAAGGTCAGGATGGAAATAGTGTTGGAGGGAGGCCGGTGCACCTATTTCAGCAGTAATGACAACAGCTGTTAATTGGTAGCAAGTAACATCTGTTTGTGGGGAAGTTAGGATCAAATCTGAGGCCTGCTTACTCATGTCCTCCAAGCTCCCTCCATCTTTCTCTGTGTATGGTTGTGTTGCAATTTGTAGAGGAACAACTGTGAATGTGAGTGTTTATGTGTCAAAGTTGGTAAGGACCTAAATGTGTGTTTGCGAATAGGAGACAGAGAGACTATGTGTTTATCCATTCATGCATACATACTACTCTGTGTGAGCGTGTGTGTGTGTTTGTGTGTGTGTGTGTGTGTGTGTGTGTGTGTGTGTGTGTATGTGTGAGGGGTTGTCCTCTGAAGTACCCCGCTGACAGTAACCAAATCCCTGTAGATGTGTCTAGCCAACAGACAGATCAGTGAAGGCTGCTTGTCAGGAGCAGTGAACCTGGCCTCCTGGGCTCTTTAGCTGTGCATCCACCATGGAAACTGGAGGTCAATGACAGAGGTGGGGGATTGGAGGCTGATGGAAATGGGTGTAGTGTGATTGTTTGTAAAGATGAAAGAATGTGTTGCAAGGCGATGGGCAACAGTGTTTACCAGTACAGACCACCAGTCACCCTCCAAATCCAAGCACTTAAATACAAGACAACCTTATCTTCCTCTGTCAGACTTAACCAATAAACATGTTTTACTACTGCATTCCCACCTATATCCATCTGTATCACACAGAACCCAATTGCGGTCAACCCGTTTATTTTGGTCAGGTCCTTTGACTGAGGAAGCATCTGTCCCAGATGTCCCACAGTGCTGACAAATCAAACAAACCTCTTTAGCAAAAAAGGAAAGTACTTGCAATCTGCAGGGACACATGGGGCAGCTGTGGCTCAGAGGTAGAGCAAGTCATCCCAGCAAGATACTGAACCCCAAATTGCTCCCAATGGCTGTTTCATTGTTTTGTGAGTGCGTGTGAATGGTTACTGAATAACAGGTGGTACAATGTATGGTAGCCTCAGCCACCAGTGTGTGAATGTGTGACATGTTGTGTAAAAGTGCTTTGAGTAGTAGGAAAACTAGAAAAGCGCTACACAAGTGCAGTCCATTTACCATTTACCAGTGTTCAAGCCCCCAGACACAATGCTTCCATCTTGCTATTTCACTTCGCTGAGCACAGCCAACAGGGTTTGCTGGGAAACTGGCGAGATCATGTACTTGTCACTGAAGTATACCTACTGGATAGTTGGAGCACCTGTGCAGAGAAAAAAGGGATCCAGAGGGGGGTAGTGATATGCCCTACTGGAGAGACACACACACTCCATCCATCCATTTTCAACAGCTTATCCGAAGCGGGGGCAGCAGCCTGAGCAAAGTATTCCAGATGTCCCTCTCCTCAGCCACGCTTTCCAGGTCCTCCTGGGGGACGCCGAGGCTTGCCCAGGCCAGATGAGATATGTAAGCCGTCCAGCATGTTTTGGGTCTGCCCCTAGGCCTCCTACCAGTTGAATGGGCCCCGAACAACTCCAACAGGAGGTGCCCAGGAAGCATCCTGATCAGATGCCCGAACCACCTGTACCAACATTTGTTACAGATTTCACATCTCCTTCTGCATGACTTGTTGATGACCTGACTTTTCATCTGGAACCAACATTAGGTCAATATTTGTCCAGTGACCAAATACGTGCAAAGCTAATGACGCTCCAATGGAGCTCAGCTTTACCTATATTTTTAGCATGCAAACGTGCTTAGACCCCATCATGATGTCATATATTTAAGGAGAATGGTAAAGTTGTAGTAGAATAGTGAACCCTTTCATGCAGTCTAGATGACAGTGGTGGTAATGATGGTTATAAGATGAAGAAGGTGCAGAGGATCTGGATGTAAAGAGGAGTGGGCTTTTGATGACCTCATCTCAGCAGCAGAGAGGGGAACAGATTTAAAATTTGAATTGCATCTAATGGAGTTACTCAGTAATACTTAAGTATGTTAAAAGTACTTTTACTCTTACTTGAATCAGTATAGATATAAAGTATTGACATTTTTACTTACTTTTTTGTTTATACTACCCACCACTATTGCCTAAGTACAGCCTCACTCAGTCCCTAGCATGACTGTAAACTCTTTGTCTTATTTTGTAATATCAGTCTTGTCAGGGGGTATGGGGTATGCTGAGGACAAGGTTGTGGAACAGTATGTGTGTGTAGAATGGATACCACCATCTAATTTGTGTATTTCAGTGTAAGAAATTGGCTTCTCATTTGGCACATTTATGTATCTGATATAGTGACAATATTTGGTTTTGTTACGGATGTGGGTTGCATAATGCAGCGTGTTTCCCTCCACTGCAAAAGTCAGCAGACATTACGGCTTATTTAGACATTTCCTAATCAGGACAATCCTCGAATGCTCAGATCCAATTTCTAAATCTTTGTCTAAACCCTTTTTCTCTGATTGTTCTCTCTCCCCTGGCCCTCTTTCTTTCCCTGTTTCTCAATCCATCTGTTTTGTAATGGGATCCCTGCATCGTTATGAGTTATAGAAAACAGTCGTGGTGGCTTTCCCAGCTATGTGACTGTTTATCTCCTCTGTACACCACAGTGGGACCGTGTTGGGATAAAAGACTATCAGGACAATAGACTTGGCTACACTTCCACATTTCCTGTGAGTCAAATCCGTAATATGGCAGGTCCAAACCTCATATAGAAATGTCACATTGTTAAAATCTAATGTGATTGATACTTTTGGTCCAAATATGAAACAGACACCATTTGAATCTTGTGAGGATAATGTTGTTTTACCATTTTGTTCTGGCTGAAGGATGATTGATTACACAGTATAGCCACTGAAAGTTAAGTTTGGTTTGGCTCAATTAGACTGAATGGCCTGAGTGAAAAATCTGAAATATTTCAGTTAGGCTGAAATTAATACTTACTATGTCTCACTTGATAAATCTATTTTATATACAATATAGTGCATGGGTGGATTATATATATATTTACATATCTAAATATTTTCACAAATATTTGTTGTTACACTGGAGTGGAGATGAACCTCAGTGGATCTTGTGGTTTATATGGTGCAGTATTTTCACATGGACTGTCCTGCTTTAAAATGTCCCCATCGACTGATACACATTCTTTATGGTACAACATCACTGAAGCAGCATTATGTTTGTTGGCTTACCCATTGTGCTAGAAGCATCCCATTGTGTTTTCCTCAACCACAAGGCAGCCACTGGGAAAAGGAAACTTTGTGACCATAAAGCTGATCTGTATGCTTGCCGACAGATTCTCAGCTACAGATGCTCTACACTATCAGTTGCTCTTTTTTAAAATACATGATTGCTGCTTGAAGGCTGTTAGAGTGAAGTTTGCAGTATGGATTAGCAGAGTACATATGTACACATGTGCCCTTACTACATTCATCCACTGAGAATTGTGTCCCACATGATAATGCTAAACATGCTTCCAAATCCAAACATTTAAGTAAGCAATCTTGTCTTGTGCATCAGCATTGCAACACAGAGTCCTGCAGGGGTCTGCCTTTGCAAACCCATACCCGTCTTGCAATCACAAAGCCCAGTGCAGGGCCAGACCTTTTACTCACAGCGTTAAAGCCCGGTTCACCAGGGTACTGTAAAGGCACACAATGACCCTTGAAAATACATAATAAACATGACAGAGAAATGGTTGTGATTCAGGAGGTAAAGCAGGTTTTCCAGGAATTGGAAGACTGACGGTTCGGTCTGCATGTTGAAGTATCCTCAGGTAAGATACTGAACCCCAAACTTCTCCCGATGGCCCTGCTATCGGTGTGTAAGTGCATGTGAATGGTGGTGAATGGCAGGTGGCACCTTGTATGGTAGCCTTTGGAGTGTAGAAGTGCTTTGAATGGTTGTAATTGTAATTTGTAAAGGCACTATACAAATGCAAGTCCATTTACCATTTGTGCAGATTGCAGGGGCAAAAGTATGAGGATGAGCCTCTCTTGTGTTTCCACCTTGTTGGCAGAGGCACGCAATCAACTCTCTTCAAAATTCTCTGTATTTTTCTCAGAGCAGCATGGTGTGTATTCCTTCATCAATTAATTGATCTTCTATAATTTTCCATATGCTGGTAAGCCCTTCCAAAAAATTCCATCTCCCCTCAGAGAGATCATTTGGAGTAGCCTATAAAGAAAAAAGAGATTGCAATACTGAACATTACTTAAATTTCAGTGGGGTTTTTTCCTCTCCCATTGTTTTACCTACAGCTAGACTGCATCTAAATAATTCTTTATCCATACCCCTATATTGAAAAAGCTATTCTTTACTTTATGTAGCATATTTTGTAGCATAACCTTGGGGGACCCAGGGTATCCAGTGCACGATGTACTGCACTATAGTTACCACTGACCATTTTGTAATCATGACCATAGATCCATGGGTCACTGTGTATTCACCAAGTACACTGAGCAAGTTTATCACAGGGCTAACACTGTCTGACAGAGTGCACTCATGTTATTTCGACCAGCAATTTTGCACACACTCCAGTAATCAATTTGACTGACATGTCTTTGTAGTATGTGACGAAAGTCTTCCTGTTTATCACCCGGAGAAAACCCATAGGAAGTCCACATTGAAAGGGGCAGAGGATCAGATGTACAGAGCCTCATATGTTATGCCTTTTTGACATTGTGCCCTATTTGAACTCTTTCTGAAAAACAATCAAATCAGACCTCCTCCATGAAGCATCATGAAAGTTTCCCCTCTGTGTATGAGACCCTGTCAGTTCTCTGAGCCACAGAGCAGGCATATCCTGGCCTGGCCCGACCCAGCTTAGCCCAGACCAGGTCTTAAATTCCATCAATGCTGAGTATTGGGTTACGAGCATGTAGCTGGGGGGAGTAAATACCATCTTTATTGCAGCTCATCCATTTGGTTTATGTCTTATTAAATTATGAAGTAGGCATGACAACAACAGGTATGTCAGACATACTTTCACCCCCCTAAGTTTATATTGGGTCCTTTTGGGAATAGCAGTTGGGGGAGGGATTGTTTAGCCCTTGGGGACCAGCATAAAGCCTGGTCAGTAATCTGGGGGAGTCTGTGTGCCTGTCTGTGCTTTTAAACCTAAAAGACCCCACATGAAAACACACCTGCGACCTAAGAGAAGCTTCTCATTCCTCACTGCTGAACAATGACTAGCTGTGTGTATATAAAAGTTGTTTTACTAAAATGAATATGATAGAATGTGTGTTATCATAAAGTCATTCAAGGCTAACTTTCCAACTTAGAAATAACAAATATATATACATGACCATATCAGTTACCTTTGCAGCATCTAAATGGTTAAATGTAAAGTAAAAATGAAAAAGTTTATCAAAAATGAAAACATGATTATCAAAACATACCTTCTCGCTACAATATGCTGTGGCTTCCTCTTCATGCCAAAGATAGAGAGCAGTAGACTCAGATAGATGGCTGCCAGTCCCACATTCCATATTTCATTAAACACCTCACCTTACAGATAGAGGTTTAATCTTGACAGTATCGAGGTGGTGGCGATTGTTATCATGTATCTACGTATAAACTGTGGGGCTGAGGGCTCAGATAAGCCAGGGCAATATCTCACATCCACATCATGTGTAACCTTTAAGGTGCTGGGTACAATAGCAACCTGGAGGAACATCAAGTTTAACTCAGTGTACTCATATCAAATGAAACCTTTTTCCATTTTCTTTCAAAGTTTCAAAGGCCCTAAAACCAATTCTCTCAATCAGTTTCTTTTTACGATGATGTCCTATATCAACACAAAATATTCTGTTAAAAGAAGATTTTATGAATATATTCTTTTCTCCATGCTCTTCTCACTGGTCTGACCATATTTGGACAAGAGCTTAGAGCTGTGGAGGAGTGAGGGGTGGATCTGACTCATAGACTGTGGTGACCCATTGCAGACAGCCTGTCACTCAAAGCAGACACACCCTTAATTAAGCAAAACTTTAAGCCTTTATAAATTTAAGTTTTTAAAAAAATGCATCCTCCATACAGTTGTCATGACATTGAAATAAGCTGCGAAGACCAAACTGTTTTTTTGTACCAGGCTTTAAACATGTTTATTTCTGCTGTTAACATGGGTGTCCATGGGGTTTGGCTCACTCTTGGAGCCTGCCTCTAGTGGCCATTAGAAGAACTGCAGTTTTTTGCACTTCAGTGTTGGCTTCATTTTTCAGACCTCTAAGTTGCCACTTCATAGAGACTGAACATTTCCATCCACTCCCCCCATCATAAATAATTTATTCAAACATGTGCCAGCTAAAATGAGTGGATTATTACCCCTTGTGCAGTTTGGAACCAGTTGCATAAGTTATTTTATTCTATTTATTAATTATCTATGAGTACCTTTAACCCTGCGAACACCTGTTTTACTCAAATACCTACTTAATAAAAGGGTAGCATTAGCCTGAACAGATGGCATTAATCATTTTATTTCTTCATGTAACTTGTCTTTGATTTCTCGTCCAGTTGCACAACTGTGGCTGTGCCTTAAAGTCAGCCTCCAGCACCCCATTTAGCCTTCACCATACATCTAGCCCTTATACAAACATATTGTACCATATATAATACAGTATATACATTTGTTTAATGAGTGTGTACACCAAATCAAACAAGAAATCATGGGCAGAAAAAGGAAAGGTCAAGTTCCCTCCGCATGTGCTGAGAGACTGACCTCGATATATCAATGTTGTAATTAAAGCTACATTTCATGTCTCAGTGGCTTTCCCCATAATATTTACACTCCTGTTGCTGCAGTTCAAGAGAATTCCCCCCTGTATGTGATACAGCAGGGAGGAGAATTCAAATAAACATCCACTCAGAGGTAACAGGTTTAAGATGTCGCAGTCAGACAGTCATCCATCTTGTGGTTGAGGTCTCTGTCACCTGTAAGTGAACAGGAGAACCCCATGTGTGTGTGTGGGACAGTGGATGTATGCACACACTCTGGACTTGGCGTGTGTGACTGTGCGGCTACATCAGGAAAATGGTTGCCCCCGACATCCCTCAGAAAGATCAAACATGGAAATAATTAAGCCAACAGTAAATAAAGTAGAGATGAAACAATAAACAGTGAGCAGCACCGAGACAGATGTAGCAGACGAACATCAGGCCTCACTGTTTGATGTCTGATTTTACCAACTGACTGTCGACAGTGTATGCAAGACAGAGACAGTACACTGAATACAAGCTGTGGATGTACTGCAGCTACTGAAGCCTCTAGTGTGAGTTAAGTGGGTGTTACTTTATGACCTTAATTCAAAACTTGTTTCACATGTGGTCTCCAATTCTTACAATTCTAATTCCAGATATGCTTTGTGTGTGATGGCTGTCTTTTTTTGTTAAAAAAAAAAAAATAATCCCATTATAATGTAGACCCACAGTGTCAGAAGATCATGCCTTTTTTGACATAGAATTTGAAGTCATATAGATAGATAGCATATATATTGATGATTGATGTACTTGCATGGTTCTTGCACTTTTTGGGTTTGTAGGTTTGTACCCTGAATGCACTTACTGTAAATCACTTTAGATAAAGACGTCAGTTAAGTAAATATAATGTGATATACTGTAGCTAATGTAAAGTGCCTCAAATTCATGCATGTTCTTTTTTAACACCTTTTGACCTCACAGAAATAGATTTAAGCCCTACACAGCTGGCTCTTTTTATATTTGTGAATCTATAAGTTCACCCTCTGTCTGTGTGAATGTTCCCTGAGTATTCCAGTTTCCAGTGGCGAACCAAAGCAATTTTATCGGGGTAGAACATTCAGTTTTTCAGCAAGGGAATGGGTCTAAATAACACCTTAAAGGTAGGTGAGGGAACAACTAGCATGGCAGTTTTTAAAGGTTCCCTTTAGCTCTCAAACTGCAGATATCTGAATGGAAATGGGTTCTATGAATACCCACGGGTCTCCCCCTAAACATGAGAAGGCTTGTTCCCCTTAAATGTTTTGCTCCTTACAATCAATATACTCCTTTAAGTTGAAGCTGCATATTAATCTTTTATTTGTTATTAAAGGACAATACAACTATTTGAAGAAGAATGAACGACCTAACACATGTACAGATCGATAACGGATACATAATGTATTTTGGTTTTGGTGTGCCAACCCAAGATTTTCAGTGGCCCCATCTGGTCATCCCTGTGAAAGATTTCTGGTGGCACCACTGACAGTTCAAAGACATGCGGTTCAGGTGAAGTCAAAATTGCTTTGCTTGTTGGTGTGAATGCTATTTTTGAATGTCTCTTGCCAATGTTGTTTTCTTTTTAATTCTCACTTTTACAATATCTTAGCATGGCAGCTATAGTATGGTTAAGGTTATGGAAAAAAATGTGGTAATGGTTATCAAATGTACCACATGACAAACATACAGTACAGAAGGTGTTTTAACCAATAAACCCACCTAGGCCCTTGAACTCTCTCTGTTCTGCATTTTGTGTTGAGTTTAGACAACTAAAAACAGACATTTTTCCTGCAGTCTCTCTGTGGGACATTAAAAACTGGACAGGTCTGCAGGTTCAGGTTGTGAGTTGAGTGTTCCTGCCAACTCTTCATGTGCATCGCATCGCTTTGAATTATCACATCGATTAAAACGCTGCAGATCCATGAGGCTTGCCAGAGACTTTCCATTTTATGATCTGCAAGCAGACAGATTGTGTTGGAATATTCACAGGCAGTGTTTTACACATGAGGATTTCTATTTCTTCTATTTCTCTGAATCTTTATGTTCTACTCACTTACCTCAACTTTATCTGTTTTGGTCCAACTCTGTCCATTTCTGTGTCCTTTCTTTTACACTGTAGTGGGTGTCGAGGTGCCAATATTACTACTTCTAAAACTGACAGTTGATATTTTTGGAGCAAAAAGTGTCCCACTTACTGACACTGATAGCAACATCCTTACACAAAATGAAACTCAGTGATAATGAAAACTAAAACCACAGGGTGATGATGTATGTATTAGGCACAATAATGTGCTATAAAGGCCAACTTGTGATTCCAGAGTTCAGTCACAGCTCTCGCACAGCTTAGATGGGTCTTACACAAACACACACATGCTCTCACAAAAGGCGGTGGGTCCTCTACACTGACCACGGGTTGTGGTGATAATAGCAGCCACATGTTCCAGGACCTGTTTTACTGTAAACACACACACACACACACACACACACACACACACACACACTGAACACAGACAGAGGAGCATGAGAACTGATGGAGAGCCATGTGTACTGTAGGCTACTCCTGTTTATCTCTATCACTTTTTCTCTAACCCTGTCATTTTTAATGTCTCTCACTCTCCCCATTCTTCTACTGAATGTCCTACCCTTTGTCTTTATTTTTATCTACCTCCCATGTCAAACACATTCTCACTTCCATCTTGTCAAATACGGCAGATTGATCAGTGGCCCTACGCATCAACTAGGACTCTCTACATACCCTTCTAGCATCAGTTTCCAATCATTACATGCATATTTTACAAATAAACTTCCAAGATCATGGTTTGGTCAAAATAAGTCTTTCTGTTATGCAACATAACTAACGTATGTAAATTAAATAACTCCACACTGACTTTTGGTATAACAGGGAAATGAACAACAGTCCCTTGAGTGAAAGTCCTGTCTTTGTTTGACCCATACACCACCTCAACCTCCTCTGTCAGCTTGATCTCGTTCCTAGGGCATCAAATACAGCAGCTTGGTCAGGGGAATGCTGGTGTCTGATTGTGACGCACAAGGCACTCTTTGCCATTTAGGGCCTTCAACTAACTTCAGTGTAAACCCATCTGCACCAATGATGTAGTTTAAGGACCAAGAAAGTCTGAGTAAGGTGGGAGGAATTGAAGATTGATGGGTCGAATGAACACAGGACTTTCACCCTGGACACCGCTGTTTGTGTCCCATGTGAAACATTGAGTTTCTTTTACCTATGTTACCTAAGTTTCATCGCAAATGTACTTATTTAAACCCACACCATGACCTTTTTTGTAAAACTAATCAAGTACTTTGTTGCCTTAACCTAAAGCAGTTGGTGAAACCTACATTTCCTGTGAACATGGAAGTTTATATTAAAAGGACACTACGCATGTAACAAGTGGAAATAGAGACGCCACGTCTTGGAATCCAAAACTGACACAAGAGAAGAAGAGCATCATAGTTTGAGGCGAAAGGCCACTGCCCAAACTGCTGTATTTGACAAGTTGGCAATGGGAATGCCTTGCCATGTCCCCATGTCTCAGCAATGATTTGTAAGTTGCTGGATGTGAGCAGTGTTTTGTACATCAAGACCCAGATCAGGTTAAAAGTCAACATCTAAATGTCTCTTATCTTACACATGCACATGCAGGGGCTTAATAGATGCATATTCATTAGCAGTGCTTGAGTTAAAATGGAATGAAATCAACATGGATACCCTCTTAACTCATACACAAGATTAATGGTCAGAGCTGTTGGCAAAATGTTCCTAAAATCTGTGATAACAGTACAAAGCATTCCCTCAGATTACCTGACATTAAATTAGTTGTTAAATAAAAATACAGCTCTTACACATAAAGACCTATTTTACAATCTACTGGCCTGATTACAAAATGACACAAATGGAAAAATAAAGTCACATTGTTTGGCAAGAGTATTTCAGTTTTTGCTCCAAAAAAAGAAAAAAAAGAGAGAAGATGAATACCACACGTTTTTACATGGCAATGATAACTATATGCAAAGATATGTAAGGTCAGTGCACACAGAATTATTTTTTTTTGTGAGGAGAGACATCCCTGTGCATCACAGTTAGTTCATTAAGTAGGCACTTTAAGCAGTCAGAGGTCAGCTAAGGGAAGCATTAGTGATTTGTGTCTATGCATGTAGAGGCCAGATACATGTTCCTCATAGGCTGATGTGGACACTGGGGCCCTGGAGGCTACACAGATAATGTATGGGGACTGTAAGAGCTGTGATTAGTCAGCTTTGGCTGCTTGTCTTTTTCTCCAACTTTCTGACACTGGTAGAGCTTGTTGATAGAGAAGTAAACACTAGGCTAGTTGAAGAAAAGCTTAGTAATAATTACCCCTTTTTAGTAACACATTCCTGGCAAAGAAATTTCCACTGCAAACACTTTGCTTATTATTGCCTCCACCAAAGAGATGCTTTTGGTTCGCTTTGTTTCTTTGCCTGTTTGTTGGCCTGATTTTCATGAAACTTGGTTGTAGGGTGTAGCATGGGCCAAGGAAGAACCCATTAAATGTTGGAGCTGATCAAACTCACAATACAGACAAACAAATTATTTTTCCTTTATATTAACTTCGTGAGATGGAGCATTTAGCCTGAGTGTCTGAGTGCCCTTCTAGTTATTCTAGTCATTAATATTATTAACGCAATTTATTATCAGGACAAGATTTTATGTTGCAGATGTAGCAGCATGAATGTGTTTAACACAGTCGTCTGTTTACCAACAAAGCATGGCTACAATATTGAGTTCAAAATGTTGTCCATTCAGACAGCTTTAACATTACAGGGGGAGTTGTAAAACAGAATATTCCCTGCTGTCCATGTTAATTCAACCCATCATTCTGGCTATTTTTTTTAACCCCAAATAAGCCTATGTGTTGGAATAGCAGAATAGCAGAAACATTAAGGACTTCCTCCTTTTCCTCACAAAGTCAAATTTCACATTGAGCTGATTATAAGACTGGAAAAAAACCCCAAAACTTGGAGATCTAACATCACTCCAGAAGGGATTTAAGGACCAGTGAGTTCTCCATAATGGGAGATGTAATCATTTCTACAATGGGGGTGAAAAATTAAACACATACACATTCTGGACAGGATTGAAATGTGTGAGTAGAGACAGTAATGTTAAAATCACCCCTCCTCCCCAAGAGAAATATATCTAGTCTTGGAGCTGCACTGTAATATTGTAGGCATCCTAAACACAAAAGAGTTTGTGGGATATGTCATCTGATCATGCCTAAAGAAAAAAAAAAAAATTACTAGCTTTTCTGAATGGCTCGGCATTATACAGTGTTGTTTGGATGTAGTGAGAAGTGAGATCGTGAGAGCTTGAGAGAGAAGTTCAAACCCTGCTTACTTTTTTATTTCCGCACACCTGGCCATTTATATCTACATATGGTGCACAAATCAGAGGCAGAGTAAAGGAGTGATCACACGGAGATAAAACGCCAGAAACGCGATGCCAGTAAAACCCATTGTTTTCCTATGATACGGCACGTATGACCGGTGTTCAAGCATCTTTTTAGACAGGAGTTTTTCCGGCGTCTTTTTAGATGCATGTTTTTGTAGACACTTCTTTTTAGACGTGCGTAGACGCTGAAAAGTTAAAATATTTTCAACTTTTTGAGCATCAGACACCAGTAGCTAGCGCACATTGAATAAGCGCTTCCAGCGTTTCAATCGTCTTTGAAGCATCCGCGTCTCTAGCATCTCATTTCTGTGTGAACGCCCCCTTAGGCAAGTTACATCTACGCTATCCTAGGAGGTGAAAACATGCATACAGAGCAGGTCCTCTTTCACGGAGTCTGCCGTGTTGTTTCTAAAGTAGCTCAGAATGAGCAAACAAAACACTGGCTCTAGATAGGGCCTTTTGTGTTTTTGTGTCAGCCACCATAATATGTAAAGTCGTAAAAAGTATGTTTTATCCTTTTTAAACCATTTTTTAAATTTAAAAAATCAAAAAGCATGTCTCAGATTTGTGCATCCTTTTATTTGGTGAAAAGTTATGTTGTCATGTTTACCATTCTGATAGATCTGTTCAATAAAACATCCTTAATGAGAGATTTTCAGTCACCAGTCATGTACCCACCTGCACCAAATGCCATCCATTAATCTTTCCATGACAGTTTATATACCTGCCATTTCTGTGGCTTTTATCACAAATGTAAATGTCAATTGTTGTTATATTAGAAAGATTCAGTAGAGACTGAGTGAAGGAGGAAAAAAATGAGCATATGGGAGATGGTAACTTAAAACACAGTGGAGTATTGACATTCCTTCACCAATGACTGATGAGTCCATTTGTGAATAGGTGGAGAAAAAGCAACAAACTAAAAACCCTATCAAGAATTCAGCAACCCTGCAGTACGCCACTGCTACATGTATGTGTGTCTTTGAGGGAGAAAGGTATCAATAATTCCCATCAATCATCCACTTCCTGCCTCAGTCAGCAGCTGGTATGTAAGAGAGCTGTGAGAATCATTAATTACACACACACACACACACACGCACACACATAAGCTCACACACTACATCATTACTGTCAACAGCTGCCGAGCAGGCCTTGCGAGTACCCAAATAACATCATTATCACAAGTATTCTTCAACTATGTGCCCCCTTTCAGTCCCCCTGGCCCTTTGCTCCACAAGGAACCAAAAGGAATATGACTGCACTCTCTGGTCTGATCCCCCCCAACCACACCACTGGGCCCTCAACACCCCCTTGCTCTTCACACTACTGAGGTGGCCTTTGACCCTGGGGGATGTGTCAGAGAGAAGTCGGGGCGAGCGCCTGTCAGTGGACAGTGGCTTGGGGGTAAGAGAACTCTTGGTAATGAGTGAGAAGTGTGTGTGAATGTGTGTTTATGGGTTGAGGAGAGTGGTTGTGTCCAGATTTATTTTTGTGCATTTGTTTGTACGTTCACAGTCGATGTGCTGTGCTGTTGTTTGTGTGTGTGTGTGTGTGTGTGTGTGTGTGTGTGTATGTACTGTATGTAAATGTGAACGAGCGAGGCCGTGTGTTTGTGAGGGAGGTTTAGCTCATTTAGGGGTGAAAGTGTGTGACCTGCTCGTTTATCACTGGTGACAAAGTGTAAAAGTCAGTTAGAGATAGAATTTGCTCTCAGCTCATAAATCACAACGTCAGGCTGGCCCTTCAAACACACACACACACACACACACACACACACACCCCTACACCTACACACACACACACATGGGTTTAGAGGTTTATTCAAGAGTTTAAAGAACATGTGCACTGAAATACTTTGTACTGAAAGACCAGTGTGCAATGAATAATAATGAGTAGAATACATGTGACAGTAAGAATTATAAAAGCTATAGCTAAAAAAGGTGCAAAAAAGTAACAGTCTTTGCATGTTTTCTTAACCGAATTACATAAACATGCAAGCACAGTGATGCACAAAGATAAGTGGGGAAACATAACGTTGTGTTGCCCATAATATCTAAGTAAAAAAGAATAACAGACTAGCTTTCATAAATCAGAGATGCTGAGATGATGTAATCTCAAATTACTATTTTTGAGCCACTGTGTTGATACTCTTAATTAGAACTGATTTCACTGTGTTTGCCTAATATAGTTTTCAAAGAGAGAACTGTCTGCTCTTTTCTGATGTTGCTTACATGACCAAGAGCTCAGTGACCCTGAGAGGCGCACAAACAGGCCTCTACAACCACAGAAAGATACATCACAACATCAACAAACTCTACTCGCCACAGACTCCCAAACAGACACACGCACACATACTGTAGTAAAGCCCCTACTTAAGCTGGCGGAAGGGCCTGTGGAGGATGTGGCAGGTCAAAAAGATTAGCACAGCTCCCTGATGTTGAGGTGTTAGGGTAGTGAGCTGGGGCAGAGAGAGGGGAGAAAGAGGCAGCGAGAGGTAAATACTAAAACTTAGAGACAACAATATATGAATGAATAGAGGGAAATGGTCAGATAGGGAAAAGGTATAAGAAGGAAGGATTGAAACAGTCAGTACATTTACATACACAAAATATTCTGTTTTTTGCCCTTATTACGAAAAAGACAATATTCCTACTAGGGTGTTTACATGGTTAATGAAAATAAATATTCCACTAATATTCCCATTTACAAGCAGCCATGTATACTCCAATTTACGTGCCCTAACATGTCCTTTATCACGTCAAAAAGTGGAACAGTAACAGCAACAACTGGAACAGTAATTTTACTTCTTTGCAGCAAAATTACACAAGTGGTGTGAACGCATCCTGCTTTATTCATTCCTTCAACCACCTTCTTGAAAAGATCAGCATTAAGATATTTGTGCACATCCAAAAACCTGTTAATACTGAAGTCTTTCATAATGTTAAAAAGTAAGTGTGTTTGTCCCTCTACGTAAAAATGACAGGTTTTCTTTTGGGAGTGGATCGCTACTCCAGTCTTCAAACTGTTTGCAAGTTGGTTTGTGTACAATGTCTCTGTGAACATGCACGGAGCCAACCATAAACAGGCAAGAGGCTGTGTGTTGCAAACAGTTGTAAAAACCACAATTAAGACGCATATTCTAAATGGGCTGTATACGTGTCCAAATAATGCTATTAAAAATCCAAATAATACCAACATATTGCACATGTCTTAATCTGTCAGTCTGTCAATATGCTGTTTACATGACCTGTATCAAATTCAGAATATTGCCATATTCAGAATTATAGAGGAATATTACAGTGCATGTAAACATGTGTGCAGAGATGGTGAGTGAGCAAACCAGGATCAGTGTTAATCAGCAAGGAGAACCAAAGTAAAATGAGCACATTATAACTGAGGAATATCCATGCCTTTCATCCTGCAGTCATATTTCCATTTCTGCAGAATAAAAAGAAACACTTTCAGATAACCTAGTTACCATTAATGATGGGTACCTGTTGCTTCCCTCTGAGTTTCACCTTGTTGATGTCTCCTATTACTCCTCTGTAGCAGACTGGTTAAAGTGGTCTAAGCTGTCTTGGCTATTGGCCAGAGGAATTGGTACTCGAGCAGAGTCATGCAGGGTCAAGAGTGCCAGTCTGATAGAGCTGCCCTGGCTGTTCTGCCACTTACAGCCAGCGGGAGATAATAGTTATTTGTAACACTGAGCTCATCTTTTTCTGAATGACATGATACACGGACAGTTCCAGTGCTCCAAGTGGCTGGTACTCACCAGTATGCAGTAATGGCACTTCTACATTTTACTCTTTGGTGTACT
Organism: Epinephelus lanceolatus; assembly: GCF_041903045.1. Classification (NCBI taxonomy): domain Eukaryota; kingdom Metazoa; phylum Chordata; class Actinopteri; order Perciformes; family Serranidae; genus Epinephelus; species Epinephelus lanceolatus. The sequence goes on from NC_135743.1 coordinate 30,608,585, forward strand.
TTTTCTTGCGCACTTCTCACAAGCTGACGGTACTCATTCCTGTCTTCTCTTCTAATGGCCCTAAATAAACTGTATTGCACTGGCACTGGGGGCACTACATAAACTACCCAGGGTACACCATGTGACATTTGTTCCATAGCAATTTTAAAAAGCCCAAATGCTGCGGTCACTTTGACTATAATGTAATTTAGTGTTTTTATTCAAGGCTTGGGAAAAACATTTCTCAGTTAATGGCATAGTCATATGTTGAGAAATTAAAAAATAAGCAAAGCCTCCATCAAAGCAGAATGAGCACTCACCAGTTTCATGGCACAATGTATTCTAAAGTTCACCACATCTGTTATTTTGATAATAAGTGACATGCTTAACTCAGGGTTAGACCAGTTGAGCTAGACTCTATCTTGACAAAATATGTCCAAATGTTATTGTGTATCATGCCTCTCACACTCAAGCCCTCTATCAAATGACAAACCACTGGTCTTATTTACTGGATCAAAGTACACAGTTCTGCTCTGCGGTGGAACTCAACACTGAAGTCAGCTTGGGTAAGGTATGTGAATGCAGCCATTTATGGCTCTCTTCTATCCCAGTGATCCCTCAATCAAGGTTCTTTAATCTAGACAGCCAAGCCTGCCCACAGAGTGAAGTTTAGAAGGAACAAATAAAAGATGAACATAAGGGAGAACAGGAAGGCGCTTACTGTAGGGTTCAAGTGGGGACTACTGACGGCCTATAGGGTGGTATCGAGTGGATGGATTTCCATCTGTTCTTGTAGTGATACAGATGCTGAATTGTTGATCTGACCCACATTAATCGACACAGCATTATGATGCTATCTGGAAGTATTCTCAAGGGTTGTAACTTGATGCTTTAGAGACCATTTTTGTGGTAAAATATTGCAGCTCTACAATACACTAATGTACATCAGACAGAAAAGCAAAGGGAGGTGAGTAAAGAGGAGGAATGCATGAATAGCTCTTTTTATACAGAGATAATATTGAAGATTACGGCAATATTACCATGAAGAAGATCCGCCATTCTTCAGCAAAGTGGAACAAGAACATTTCGATGCAAATTTTTCACATTATTGTTTTACAGTGGGACTCTTCATGGTATACTATGCAGGATTGTTGGTTACTGTTATTAAATGTTTGCGAGCAAATGTTAAAGCAAAAGCCAACCTGGATCATTTCACCTTGTTATTTACGTTTTTTGGCGCTGTGTCTCTTGGATGTCTGCTATTTACAGTGTGGCAACTGAATGCTATCTTTGTGTAAAGCCTCACTTCACCTGAGCACTGTTGGGGTACGTGCCTATAAACATCCGAACACAGGAAATAAGAAGTAAATATCAGAACATTATGGCAGAGGGCAGAGTCCTTGCAGAAAAATACACAGCTGTATTAACATATTTATTCGCAGAATGCAATCAAATAAAATACTAGTGTCTTGAATTTGTATCCTGCATCACTTTGTGCTTTGAAACACTTTGATTTATGCAATGTTGAATATTTCTGATATTTTGAAAGCCCAATACGTGACAAGAATCATTTGTAAATACAAAAAGATCAACTTCTTTAATCTCTTAATTAGTGTCCACATCTTGCTAGATTTTATTTTCTGCTCTTCATTTCCCTGAGTCTTTGCTATGACATTACTACCATAAAACTATTTATTACAATATTTTCATCTTAAACCTCACCTCATAAATATTTTTACTCTTACAGCTGAAATACTTGGGGCACGTACGCCATGCAGCCTAGTTAGTCCTTCCCTGTTTCCAGAAGGGTCCCCTCCCAGTCAGCTTCCTGGCTGTTCTCGTACCTGATCACCTCATTCCTCTCACCTGAGCTCATCTCTCCACCTGCATGTCATCACCTTGACAAATTAGTTTGTATTTAAGTTTTGCAGTTCAGTCTTTGTTGAATGGCTTTGTTCAGTTTTGCCTTGCCTGCACTGACCTTAAATAAAAGTAATAAATAAATAAAGTTATTTCTTTAAGTTGTTTCCCGCTGTCTCCTGTGTTTGGGTCCACCTGCATCACTCTTCGTGCCATAGTTAATGTCAAAGAGTTGAGAGATCATGAAAATTATTGTCAACTTAAGGATCATGTTCACCACTTATGTCAGATCAAAAATTAAGAAAAAAAAGTAAAGTAAAATAATGACTATTGTTCCTGATGTTCTCTTAAGTTTGTTTCTTCGGGTCACTAGAAAAATGTGGCTGTTACTTCCAGTTCAGTGTTGTTTCTTTCACAAAATGTCAACTCTGTCAGAGTCACAGATCAGATCATTGCCTATTAAATTATGGCTGTGGTATAATAACATCAACTGATGGCTCACAGCCTAATACTCTGCAGTCCATGTGAGTCAGTAGGTAAAATTGACAAAACACAACTGACACATCTCTCTTTAGCAACATCCCAGTCCCCCTAATGACATCCCCTACGCAACTATGATCTCATCTTGCTATGAACATTTATCACTATGTTAATTTGTGTCATAAGATTTACGTCATATCAATGATACAAAATGTGACCTCGGCTCAAAAAGGTGAATATGAAGAAAACAATATTTTTTTTCATTATGTATTCCCTGATGTCATCTCTTATCCCATCCCATTCAAGTCTTGATGTTGAATTTAAGTCATAAATCACAGTCACATGTTCTCAATGACAAGCAGATGCTCACTTTCAGTTCAGTAACCACATTGTGCTCCATGATGCTAGATATATCAAAGCAAGTTGGTCACAATAGTGAAAACGCTCCTGGCCCACAGATTTAAACATGAAGGAAAGATGTCTCGTTTTCTTTAAATACTGTATCATCCCACTCTATCTTTAATATGTGCCTTTAATGATTTCCAAAAGCAGATGCCCACCGTGATCATTTGGGCTGTACAAAATCATAGGTTGGTCATAAAACATCTTTCTCCATGTATGCCTTCTTAACTTTGCACAAGTATGATCTCCTGATGTGACAACTGAATCCTATGGAAAAAAATCTAAATAAAATGAGCCTAAGTGATGTGAAAATGAATCCCACTCAACAGTTTTTGTATCTCTGTGAGGACAGAAATATCTTTTCAAATATGAAAGAATAACATGGGAAAATTTAAGAAATCAATGCATATGTTCAGAGAGATTAACCCTATGGTCCCTAGGCGTTTTTGGGGTATTTTTACTGCCTTTACTTTTAAGCTCATATCACAGTCATTATAAAGGCTACATACACATGCTATATCTTGTTTTTTTTTTCAGGACAATCTGAGCTAACCAGATTTGCCATCATTTCATGTCCTTCTATGTGCCTGTATTTTATATTAATTTTTATATCAATGAAAAAAACAAATCCGTGTGCCTAAATTCTTACATTTTTACATGTATCTCAGCATAGCAAGTTGGAAGAAGACATATTCTGCCATATATGAAGAGGGGAGAGTCTCTGGAATCTGGCATTATAAGAACCATGATGGTGGGACATTCTGTCACTTCACAGTTGTCCAAAACGTGGTTTGTGCCAGGCAGACATGATTGCCAGTATTTTTTCATTATTGCAAGAAATTCCATTGACTCATTCACAAGTCAAAAATGTGTTTTATCTGAAAGAAACATGCAATATTTACATCTAAGATCATAGAAAAATAGTCAACCAAGTGCAATGATGTCCTCCAAGATAATATTTGCCACTTTGTTTGCAGTAAACAAAGTTTGTTGTTGTTTTTCAGTTTCAGTTATATATTATGGAGATATTTGCATCTTGAAAGCCGGACTACAAATGTGGAAAGACAGGGAGAAACACAAGCAAGCCTAAGACGTGGTAAGATACGATATTCCTCACTATATGAAGTGACTGATAACAACATCTGTATAATGGATTGTAAAGAAATTCGTCAGGTTTTTATTTTGTAGACAATAAATCTGGATTTATAGCATGATGGGATGACAGCACAATGATGTGTGTGGTATCACTGGAAAGCTGTGCTCCTGCGCTTTCATGTGATATGCGTGGCATTTCTGTGCAAGCCTGCGTTCGCGAGTAATCCATCCAAGAGTAATGTGTGTGCAGAGCTGTATGAAAGCTTTGTTATTCATGATTTTAGTGTAACTTTATCTTTTTTTTTTTCGCTATGAAAACACTGGACAACCGACAAGTGCTTGGCCTTGTCCGAAAGGTACAATTTCGCTGTTTCACGTGATATGCGTGGCTTCTCGCTGTGACGCATGGTCACGGAGAAAATCAATAGAGAAGAACAGGTGTGAATTTGGATGCACTATGCGTCGTTTGGGCCCATAGGGTTAAAGGCGTTCAGTTTATGGGTTTACCCAGATGGGTCTGTTTTTGTTCCCTCAGAGCAGTACCACTGCCAATGACGTTGATGCTGAGGGAACAGAGGGCCTAGTTTGGGATTAAGAGAAGTTCACGAGGGAACAAAGTACTGTTGAAACATAGGTCCTAATTTGGGATATAAAAGAGGTTCATTAGTGAACATAGGGTCATGGGAACATGGGGCCTAATTTGGGATTGAAAAAAGTCAATTAGGGAACATAGGGTTGTGGGAACCTAGGGCCTGATTTGGGATTGGAAAAAAGTCCATGAGGGAACATAGGGCCATGGAAACATAGAGCTTAATTTGGGACTAAACAGGGAACAAAGGGCCTTGGGAACATTGGTCCTAGTTTGAGATTGAAAAAAGTTCATGAGAGAACATAGGGCCTAATTTGTGATTGAAAAAAAGATCAAGAGGGAATATAGGGCTGTGGGAACACTGGGCCTAATTTTGGAACGAGAAACACTTCATGAGGGAACATAGGGACCTAATCTGTGATTTAAAAAAGTTCACAAGGTAACTTGGTACCTAATTTGGGATTGAAAAAAGGTCATGAGGGGATAATGGGCTGTGGGAACATAGGGCATAAGGGAACATAGGGCTGTGGGATCATATGGCCTAATTTGTGATTGAAAAAAGATTGAGAGGGAACATAGGGCTGTAGGAACATGGGGCCTAATTTTTGATGGAGAAACACTTCATGAGGGAACATAGGGACCTAATTTGTGATTTAAAAAAGTTAACAAGGTAACTTGGTACCTAATTTGGGATTGAATAAAGGTCATGAGGGGATAATGGGCTGTGGGAACATAGGCCATAAGCAAACATAGGGCTGTGGGATCATAGGGCCTAATTTGGATGGGAAAAAAATCATTGGTACTGAACTAACATACAGCTGATCTCATAAGGGAAGGAATAATAATTTTCTTGCCAAGCACCAGATGTAAAGAGACCATGCTCATGTCCATCCATTAAAGGGTTAGGGGTCGGGACCAGGGGTTAGTTTCACTGGTCATGAGGTAAACCTGTTAACAGTTATATAATGTCTTCTGTGACTGTGGAGGGTGTCATGTCCCAGCAGTGCCTCCAGCTGCTTCTCATGTGTTTCTCTGTGTTTTGCTTTTCCTCTGTGTCTCCTGTTTTTCCCTGTCTGTCTCTGTTGGTATGTGGTGTGGGCGTGGCTCCCTTCCTGGCACTCACCCTCCTGATTACGGCTCATTCGGCTCACCTGTTCAGTCTGCACAGCTGCCTTCCATCAACCATCAACTTAACGGTCTCTAGTTCTGCATCCACTGTGCTAGTTGGTCCTTCTCTGTTTTGTGGAATCAGTTATTTCTTCATGCTGTTTTACTTACCTGAGCTTACCCTATTTACTTATTCACCATGCTCTCCTCTGCTGCTCCTCCTCAACCTCCCACCATTCTTATTGCCCTTAGTTTCTGCAAAAATCCTTCATTTATTCTACACTCCATTCCTGTGTCCACCATTTAGTCGTAAATTGTTACACTGATTGTAACATTCCTTTAGGGTTAATGTGACTTCCTTTAAAAGGCATTATTTACTAATCACTGAGTGAATTTTGGTTGAACAAACTTTTGAACGGACTTTGGTGAAAACTATGAACTCGTGCAAGTTTTCCGCAGAACCGGAAACAAAACAAGTCTTGCATTCTTCTTCTTCTACGTTTTCTGGCGGTTGGCAACCAGCTTGTAAATGCATGGTGGATATCACCATGGAGAGAGATGCGCTACATCAGACTTAATTCGAACATAACTGTTTCCATCCCCCGTTTGCGAATCAACATTTTTTCGAATCAACCAAAACCCGGCTAAAGCGAGCGTATTTTAGTTTGTGCAAATCAGGGGATTTTAATTCGAATTTTGGCGTTTCCATCATAATTTTCCGATGCGATACTTCTAGATGCGCATCTAAACAGGCTGATGGAAACATGGCTACTGGAACTGTCTTCTTCTTCCTGCTCAAGAGCACTTAAGTCATTAATGCTGCTGTAGTATCATCCTACCCATTGCCTTACTCATCTTCAAATAAAAGCCAATTCATCACAGTCCTTTGCCTTAATGCCTACCAGATGGCCAGTTTCCGAGTTCACAATCCACAGAGCCCTATAATACTATCAAGTTACCCTGTATAGCAGGACAAACGTATGTCATGGGAGGTTAGTCTCAATAGCTTTGGCCACGTGCCCAATATGTGCCAGGCAGATATGATGCTGTGGGTCCTTAAGTGAAGCCTGATATTTGACTGAAAACAATCGCCGCCAGTGTAGATGGTCATTGTGCTTGGTAACAGCATCAAATAACATATCATAAAATGTACGAGACAGTATGTAATCGGCCCTCATAATCCAACGAGTGCAAAGCCTTAAACATATATCTTCTGTGGCACCCAAATACCTGCTTGTAGTTAACAACATTGAGCATTTAGAGTGGTATTCATGAAAAAGGAATGCTAGCCTATAAGGGAGCTATTGATCAATGTCTGTCCACAAAGGAATCAGCTAACCATACTACATTCCATCTGGACTAGAAAATGTATAAATCACAGTTTTAATATAAGGCTATTGACAAAGGATGAGGGAATGGGTCATTCATTGTAGTGTACATCATATCTGGGCTCCTTGATGTATTTTCAATTTCTTGGCTGGATAACTGACTTCTTGTTAGATTCTCAGACTTGTGTAAAATAGACTAAAGACAAAATGAGGGAAGGAAAGAAGGAACATAAAAATATGATGTAATTGTTTATTTTGTTTTAAGTTAAAAGTTAAGTTAAAGCCTTCATATTTGCCAAAAGGAAGTCCTAGAAGCCATTGGCATATTTCTATACCCTTTCTCTGATATCTATGAAAAAGAAGACAGGAAGTCAAACTAATGAAATGCTGAATGTCACATGGACCACTTGGCTGAAGTGGAACTTGACCCTTTGTCCCTATTGACCAGCTGGGGAAGTCAGTGAGGTCAGAGGTCAAAGCTATGGGAAAGAGAATCAGGTCATGAGTTGTTAAGTCGGTCAATACCCAGGAGAGACACTTAAAGAGAAACTTAGAATCAGAAACATTTTCTCCTCACACTGTATTTCCTTTGTTTCAATGTTTAGTGTTGTAAGATATTTTTCCTCCACTCTCTCTGCTTCCCTTTTTTGTTTCCTCCTTCTTCCTCCATTGCTCTTCCTCACGCAATCTCTCCCTCCCCTGACCTGTCTGTCCGAGCCCAGCCCCATCCGGTGTAAAGTTGCCTCCATGTTTGTTTTGTTTTGTTTTCTCCACCTCTTCCTCCTCCTTCTCCTCCTCCTCTCTTCTCTAACCCCTATTTCTGGCTGTTGTGAATCCGAAGGAGCCATAAAAAGGGAAACGCAAAGCTTTCAGCCATAACAGCAATGCATCCCCTGTGAAATCCTAGACGGCCATTAAGCTAATGGGGCACTCTGGCCCAGCCGGTGGTATAACTCAGTGCGCGAGCTCCAGGGCCGGGACCAGGCACAATGGGGCCCCGTGTTCCAGTGTGTTGGTGTAAACATTGCACAATGAGTCGGCTCCTCAAAGCATTAAATAGACTTGAATGGGCAACTCTCACGTAACTAGAATTAAACACAGGTGTCAGCCACTAGGCTCCTGTGTTTCCAGAAAATCATTCAAAAATATAGGCCTACTGTATTTTATGTGAAGAGCACTCTACAGCGAGACTCCAGAAGTTGTGAGGACTGAGTGCTTTCAAAGGCATAATCCAGCTAAGATGAGACAAGCCCACCCAGGATATCTGAAAATGACGTCAGCTTGAACAAAGCACAGTCAGCATGGGTGACAATGCCGATCCATCCATCGCTGAATTGTAATTTCATAGGGGTTGTCTGAGTCTGTCTTGGCTGGCCGGTCCAGAGCGCGGGGCTCAGCTGCTCCCTCCTCGTGAGAAAGGGCAGCAGAACTTAAGCTTTTACAGTCAAAACCATTTACTGTGTTTACACATGGTTAGCAGGCCAGCACGCACACACACAGACCTCAGGTGGTAGGAGATCCCTCTCTCCCTCCCTCCTTCTCACTCATTCTGTCTGACTGCTCAGTTTGTTTTTAACAGGAGGGGAGGGGATGATACCATCCTCAATTACAGGGGAAGTGCTTTTTTATGGGCCTCTCAGGCAGTATACACAGACACACAATGTGAGTGCGAATGAATGAATTCAGAATGATGTAAATTTCTTTATAGGAGAATTTACAGTAGACTCCCCGTGTACACTATGGTTCAAAGACATCCAAGGATGGCGCTAATGTAATTCTCACCTTACTACTTAAGGTTATTATGGGTGTAATGTGGTTAAATGGAGGGAATTATCAGTGCCGGGGGTTACAACATTTGTGGTACAATTTTGGAAAACTGCTATGGAGACATTCAGTGATGAGACAAAAAAGGGTGAAGGGGGGAAACTTTACAGGGGGTTTGTTTAAAGATGAGGAAAAAGAGCACAAAATAAGCAATGAAATGAGATTTTCTGTGCTCCATCCCTCCAACACTTAGAGCCCCCTGAGAGGCATGATCACTAAAGCCCCCTCCACAACATGGGAAATCAGTTACATTTCTCCTCCTCCTTAACAATGGGAGAGTGGAGGAGTGTGGATCCCGTCCATTCTCAGGGCCATGGGTGTAAATTCCAGTGCAGCCCCAGGGCTCCGGAGAGAAGGGGAGATGGAGCTCTGTCTGCCCCCACCTCCTCGTGGCCCTCAGGGGGGCTAGAGGGTAATGAAGGTTGGGCGGCAGGGGCTCGTTGAGTTGGAGAGATGGTGTGTGTATAGTGTGTGTGTGTGTGTGTGTGTGTGTGTGCGAGAGTTTTTTGGGGGGGATGTCTTTGCAGACATAAGGGAGGGGATTCCAGGGCCTGCTCTTCTTGTCACCTCTAGTGACCACAGGACTAATTACACAGCAGGTCATACACACAAAGACACACACACACACGCACACACGCACCACTGTCTCACATATCCATTTTTACAATTGTAAGGTCTGTTAACATTCTTTCATTTTGATCATATTTTTACAATTTTGTCCATATATTTGCTGTTTTCAGCTATGCTAGTGCCACGGCTTTAGGCAACCCAACCGCCAGAATTTAACAACAGCTTAACAATTCAACAACGCTGTCATTAAGGAGTCGTTATATTTAGGCACAAAAACCACATGATTATGATCATGTTTTGGCCGAAAACACTCTGAATATGCCGTCAGTGTCTCATTAACAAAACAACTGGTGTTATTGTTTGTTGGTCTCGAACAGTGGTCTGCAGCTTGGCAGCCATTTCCCTCTGTGTCACACCATCCTGTCCATCTTGCAATGACAAAGTCAGCTCATATACATGTAATCAGACTTAAGAAACTTTGATATGATACATATGAATCATAAAAAACCTAACGTGGGCCGTGGTTTGCATGAACGTACAATGCAAATATTTTCTTCTGGCGACCGGCTGCTCTGGGAATGGGAATATTGGTTGCGGTTTTGACTGTCTGTCTGTTGATTTGTCCATCCCTTTGGTCCAGACTGAAATATTTAACAACATTGCCACGATTTTTTCAAGAGACATTCACGGTGCTCTGCGGTTTAATCCTGCTGGTTTTGGTGATCCCCAGACTTTTTTTTCTAGCTCCGCTATGAGGTTGATGTTTTTGTCTGTTAGTGAAAAGTTCTGACAACTTAGTTCACCATGAAATTTTGAACAGACATTCATATCCCCCTCAAAATTCATTTTAATCACTTGATCCCCTGACTTTTCACATCCATGTCAGCATACTGATACAAGCATTTAGTAAAACCTTACAGAGCCAGCAAAATTGGCTATAGACCTTAGTATTGTTTCTGCTTTCATACAAATTTTAGGACTTATCCAGAAACTGTAGTGTTAGTATGAGTATGGGCTGATAAAGCATTCAAAGCATTCCATTTACACAAGTGAGATGAACATGTTTTAGCAGTTTCTATTTAGACTAAATGCATCTACAGAATCTCACATTTTCGAATGACGGCTTCTTGTGTGAGTCATAAGCCAAAAAAGTGACTGCATCCACAGCATGCATTACTTCTAGCATCACTAATATGGTCTTATGTGTCTGTCAAGACTAGAACTCTATTTCAGACCTTCCTAGAACCTTCATATCAATCACATCGAGCAAAGAGACGAGGAATATTAAAACACATCCTCCTCTTGTTTTGTTGTAAAAATAAATGAGTAAAGCTTGATTTCACATGATTCAAGCCTGTGTGGATAGAGGGTTAACTTTTCAAAAAAATCCACTTAAACTACTAATGAAGAGGAAACTCAAGTAAGTGAAAACAAAACATGGTATTAGTCGAAATCAGGTTTTTCCTCTCTTTCCTCCTCACCCACCACACACACAAACACAAACGCCCCAGTCTCCATAAAAGCACATTAACAGTAATACTGTGCTAACATGCTAGTCTCCAGGGGTGGGCTATGCTTTGTCAGGCAGCGGCAGAGCAGAACCAGCAGCTTTATGTATTTAATTACTACTCTCACAACAGTTTACTAGCCCAGTCAACTACCCCAGGCCATCCCCAACATGCACACACACTTAAACGCAGTCAGACAGACCTACTGTATGTGCTACTGTACTACACACTCACACATGAATCCGTTCTAGTCAAAGAGGAGATGCACAAAAACACATGCCTTGGCGCTACCCTGGCTCTCTGTAGGCACCCACGTGCAGACAATACCCCACACACAACCCCCACAGGTATGGCCCACAGAGCCACAAAACAGCAGGAGGTGTACTTTTGTATCTTTTACACCTATCTGATTAGAATGCGAGGCTCTTTGCGGCCTGGGAACACCTACAGACGAAGCTATTGTGGAAATGCAGTTTCACAGGCTTATTGCGCTGCTTCTGCAGCTCTGGTACCACAACTCTGAGAGGGACCATCAGAAGACTACGCTGTGCATATTAATTTAGCTCAGCAGTGACTCAACATGTAAGCTTTTGAATTTCGCAACATAAATTGTTAACTGGAAAAAACAAAAACCTCTTGCATACATGGATTTACATCATCCCACGGCATCATATCTACCTGACACATACAGCTGTTTGGAGTAATTGAAGTGAAAAAGAGGAGAAAGGAGTGATAGCCTGTATGGATCTGAAGGCAAGTGTTTTACTTAATCCATACCATAATTATAACAATGCAATGGATTTAATCAGTTTTGATTTTTTTTTAAATGATCAGCACTACCACAAAATGGGCTCTGGAAGACATTTCACCTGTAGACTGTATGCATGTGGTAAAAGAGAGAGTGGCTTGTACCAAGACTCCCTGGCTCACTTTCCAGTGAATATGTGGACTTTTTTTTAACTAGATGACTTTATAAGTTAATCAGCTGATAAAAAAATTTCAGCAGGTTTAAGTTTTCTTTTCATTCTCCTTGGGGCATTAAGACGTTTTGAATAAATGCTACATCTGTAGTCGATATAGGTAAAGCAGATTAATTTCTGAGCAGAGTAGTCATCCTCCTGTGTGGTGAGGCTGCCCAACGTGAACAGGATGAAGGCAAGGCGATGGGAGGAAGTAGTGGATCTGTGGTTGTGACCACCATGCTAACTCATTTGTCCCTCACAGTTTGGAGCCTTTGGATGGAATGCAGCTCCTCTTTCATGTTGTCATGCATGAACATGCCGTATAATGAAATCAAACCTTCTATTTATAAACACGTGTGATCATTAGTGTGTTCGTGTCTCTGAGTGTCTACGAGTTAAAGTACTAAACCACTGTCTATAAAATTTGTTCTGCAGCGGATGGTAGGAAGTGTCTTTCCTCATGGAGGGGGATGACAGTTTTACGGACGTTGATGTAATAGTGTGTTCTTGCTTGAATGTGTGTGTGTGGTATACCGAGGGAAGTGTGTGTGGCCGTCACGCCTACACGGTCGCAGGCCTAGCAGCTGACAGCCATGCAACGATCGGCCCTGATTCTGAAATTGAGGATCTGGCTTTTATCTTGGTCGAGAAGACACGGCTGCTCTTGATTTAACCTTTTAAAGTTCCTTAGCATGTTTACCCACCGTAGATACATAAAGAGAGGGTGTCTGTTTACAGATGCAAAGAATAAATTGTGTGTGATTTCATATCAGAATACTGGAAAGCTGTGTAACATATCCCTCTGGAATGGTCCTCAGCTAATGTAAGCAATAGTGGCACCTCATATTTTCTGTAAAACACCAATTAATCAGTATTCAGTGTTTAAGACCCATGAGTCAGTCACTGTTTGTAGTAGTATATATTCAGAGTAGTAAACATTCAGAATGGTTTGACCTTGAAACACAAAATTGCAGTTTTATTCTTGAGCACTTGATAAAGGGGTTATCACACTCTGGCCACACACGCACATTAAATCCTTCTGAAATCTCCATCCTCTTTCATATCTGGAACTGTTCGTGAGTCCTCTGTGGTTCCATTTCTGGAACATGCTCTTGTGAGATGGGTGGCCTCCTGTCCCTTTCTCATCCTCTGCTGTTCCAGGAGAAAATTTATAGTGACACAATGAACTCTGTCGTAAGTTAACAGATGATGCATCGTTGTTGTATTCATGACATTCCCACTGAGGAAGAGATGATGCCATTGAGTCATTTCAAGACAACTGCAGCAGTTTAGTGGATATTCTCCGGGGACTGAGTGTGTGAAGCTGGGAACAGACCTGAAGTTTATAGAAACTAGAAATACTAGACACCCCACATGCATCAAATTATTGTGACCATTGAACATCTGAGCAAAAACAGTACACAACACAATGCGAGACATGTGGATTATGATGAGGCACACTCTGAGCACACCCACAGGTGATTGTAACAAATGGGAAATGAATATTAATTAAAAAACAATTAGCTTTTTTACACTTACACAAAGAAACAAGTAAAAAAGCTAAAAATTTGGGTGATGTGTTAGAAAGAGGTGAGTGAACTTTGCTTTCCACTGAAACCTCCCAACTGGATTTTAAAAATAATTTTATCCATGGCAGACAACTGAATTGCTCTGACATTTTAGGCATCTTTTTAAAACATTATTATCTCCGACAGGCTTAAGTCTGGGTGTGTGCATAATCTTGAATACAACTGGACCAATCAGGCTAATATTTTGTGTGCACATTTATGACAGAATACTCAAGAACCTTTCATGGTTAAGGTGATTCACAATTGTCAAAAAAACTTGTTTTTCGGGAAAAAAACAACAAGCCTTACCTAGTCTGTTGGAGGTCTCATTTTAGATGTGTCAGAAAACTGACACCCATAGAGTGTGGTCTCATTTTGAACCCGAGCATTTGCAGATTAATTTGTACCTGATATGTTATGACCCACTAAAGTTAGGCACAATGCCAGATGAATAAATCCCCTTTTGGATGTCTGCTCCACCATCATGACTGTGAGGGGAGCGGGGTGATGGGCTGATTTTTAAGCTTCTACCATAGCTAAGTAAGAAAGTAAAAAAACAGGCTATGTAGTTAAATACTTTCTTCTTTTGTCAATTTTAAGTGTGTTTATTGTTATTTCATTAGTTAGTTATTAGTTATTTTATTTGTTTCGTTGTAGCCTCCAGGTGAAGTTCGTGAATAACATGGATCAAAGATTTGTGGCTATATTTCATATATTAAATACATTCATCCTCATAATTACATTGTATTTATATTTCACATGCAGTGCCTGTGAGCAGGAGAAATCAATCTGCTCCGTGCAATGCGCCATGACTCGAACAAAACTAGATGAGGCACAAATTTTTATTAGTTTCTGGGACTGCTCTGAAACGCGCTGTGGTGAGTGTGCTGGAATGCCAAGAATTGTTTAAAGTGGCTGCGATCAGCTTTGGTAGCTGCCCGCGGGAGATCTGTACTCTACTCAATGTACTTTTTAAGTTTCTCCATGTCATACCTGTGACATCAATTTATTTTTTTCAAATTTTAATTTGAGGATTATCCAAAATTCTTGGAGTAATAAAAATCCTGATATAGTCCTATGTTACTGGCAACGACCAGGTCAAAAGTCAAATTATTTGGCTCCTTAACTATCACACATTGTATGATTTTATCTTCCAACTGGCAAATGGCCCAGACGACAATGCTCAATCCAGCTTTGATCACATTGTATTGTGAGAGTTGAGTGCCAGTAAGATGACCCAAGTTGGGATAAAATCAATCACTTGCATATTATTCTTTGAAAAATTAGTAATGGCCCATTATTTATTACTAATGAATTACTCAGTAGCAAAAGTAGGTAGATAGCTTCCTTTTCTCACTCTGTCAAAGTTGCCTCTTAACAACTCCAAAGCCTCCACATCCACACGCTGTGGTGCAGAAACACAAAACACAACATTTTAATTTAACAAGCAGTCAGCCTAAAGTTTGCAAGTATTTACTGACCATAAACGCCTAGTGAAACGTTAGCCCCAGTGACTGCACACAGCAATCATATCCCATCCTCACACTGAAGCTGCAGGGCTCACATACAGAAAATTTTGGAGATATTAAAAGGTGCATTTTCCCATTTCGGGGAGTCACATTTCTCTGAACCAAGCTAATGGTCTGCATAACTCTCTATACTGACTGCAGAGAGATTAAACTGATACTAAGCTTACAAGTTTGACAGCAAGCAAAGTGTTCAGAGCAATGTGGCTGAATTACTTATTCTAGTTTTTGTTTTCTCTTTCTGAGATCAAATAAGATTAAATTGCAAACTGACACCCTAATCGAGTTTTAGCTGAATGAGTACTCATTACTTCCGAGAATCAAGATAGAGAATTTTTCACTTCGTAATGACTATGATGTTTTGTTTTTTTTTTGCTTCTGTTTCTCTCCCTCTTTCTGTAAGTGTCAGTTCTGCAGGGTGATGAGGACCAGAGGTCCCGTTTGACGTCATGGAGGCCAGAAGATAGAAATCCCCTGCCTTCCCACTCAGGTGTTTGTTTTTCTTCAAACGTCTGAAGTGGAAACAGGTACCAGGTGTCTTCTGAAAACGCCTGTTTCCTGTGGAGTCCAGGAACCAGACGGACACAATGTTAAACCCGTCCTCCTACGATGCTGACGCTGACACTTTTTGCTCGACTCATACACACTGAGTGCCCACAAACACTCACGCAGACCAGATGAAACAGTGTGTGCCAGACACAGACACAAACACATCATTTAGATAGACAAAGCAGACAAACACATGCAGATTCTTGTGCAGACAAGTGCAAGAGCCAGATGGACTGACACATGTATGCAAAACATGCAGCCTTATGTTGCAGTCTTTCTGATTCGTAAAGATGACAGGATGCCAACCCATACTATATAGTATACCAACATAAGTATGGGTTATTGTTCGACTGTTTTGCACCAAGTCCATATGTATGGACAGAAGTTTATTGAGTCAAGCTAATAAAGCTGTTCTGCCTCTGACTGGGAAAATTCATGTGAATGAGGGAAAATGGCGGCCATGATGGTGATGTCAGGTTTTCAACACCTCTACTTATACCAGAGGCTAGTGGTTTCAGAGTCACTGCAATTTGACCTGAGGGGCAGGGAGGGGGGGACGATCAGACAGGATATTATCTAAGTGCAAGTAATAAATGTAGCATAAAGAGATGGAGAGCGAAGGAATTTGATGGGAGGCAGCGGCTGGTGAAGAGCCTTTGAAAGGAGAAGCTGTCAGCCCTCTTTCTCTGTGACCATGCAAGCCACTGATGACAAGGCCAAGATGGCATCTGCTGATAGGGGCTGCTCATCAGCACCTTTATTTCATGGGCCACAGATGGGGTGAGAAGGGGGGTTATGCATATATATGTGTGTGTGTGTGTGTGTGTGTGTGTGTGGGGCTGGTTACCAAGAAAAGTAGGCATAAATCTGTCTGACTTTAACTGCACTGTTTCACAATCAGTCACTCCTCTGCTAGTTGCATGACATCTACGGGGGGCTCTTGGAGACATGGTGTGGCATCATATAAAAACAGTAAACACGTTGGTTACAACAAATGATGAAATCAATGTCTGAGTCAAGCTGGAACCACCATGTCTTCTGAGTGATTTCCTGTAATAGTAGTAATTTGAAGACTGGTGAGATCCACCGTGTGCTTCATCACAGTCTGGAAGTGAGATATCGCATGACACATGTACAAAGGAATAAAGTGGTGCATTACCCAACATGATACCGATAATTACCTGCTTCTCATGGCCAATAACTGATATGATAACCGATAATTTCACATTTTTGTATTTTAAAAAGAAGTGTATAACCTGTAGTTTATGTACACCTGAGGGTAAGGAAAGCTGAGATGTAGTTATAAAATATCAAGGATACGTTGACTCAGTAGTTCCCGACATGATCCTGATCTGACGGTGTGTCTGTGAGGGGCAGTTTGAGGTGATGTGAGGAACACGTTAACAAACAGTACAGAGGCTTACAGGGACTCGGTGTTCACCCTGACTAGGTGACTAACTCTCTAACCTCATGAACATCGACGCCCCCAGCCTATCCTTTTCCCTTCGACACCCCATTAATACATCACCTCGCACACACGCACATTTGGTACAGGGGTTTCAAAGCAGGTAAATAAACCCTTGGGATTGAGGACAGAGGCAATAAATAACACGGGGATGACAGATATGGGAGGTGGGGGTGGACGGACAGACAGGGGGAGAGGGTGAGAAGGAAAACAGAGATGTTCATTTTAGCCAACCATTAGTAATGACCTCATGGAGTAATACATCTTCTTCTACCCTTCCTGTTCTTGCTTCTTCCTCTTAAACTGTGGTCACCCATTACTTCTACTTACAGTATATCACAAATGTCTTTTCCATTAAGTTACAGAACTTTCAGCTTGAGTGTTTGCTATATGAGAGGGATATTTTCCTAACAGGGTGACTGTGAAACACAGTACTAAATTTGTTGGAATATAGTTGTGTAATACATGATGGATGCAACCTAAAACTTGCAATTCTAGCATTTTATATTCTGCAAATGTTCTGGTGAGGGGAAATGCCCTTTTAGGCAAGACAAATATTTATTTTCAAAGTCAACAATCCCATTATTAGAACTGAGAGTCAATTTCTGCAAGGCACTAACAATAAACACCCTGCAAGGTTTACCACTGTGCAAAAAACAGAACATGTTTTAACTAAATCCAGTGGACACCAGAGTGCTGCCAGGTTTTTTTTTCATGCAGGGAAAGCAGATACACCTCTTTGTTTAGTTTGGCACCAGACGTGACCTCTCGTCATGGCCAAACATGTTCTGTCTTGGACTGAACAAGCACGAAAACCTGCTTGTGCACACGGTGACAAAGATGTATTTTACACAAGCGCATATGTTCATACAGACACATGCATATGCAAGGCAGCAGGGGTAAGTGCAAACACACACACTTACTCCTAGTTTAGCACATGCCAGCTGCTGAGCAGGTGACATATTTGCAGTTGACCATGTGGACAACTCACAGTGCACAAAGATCAGTAAGGTTCAATGGCATTTTTTGCAATCATTGCATGTAAAATGATGGGATAATTACATTTTTGGTGCACCTGTGCATGTAGAGTAGGTCCCTGTTTGTCTGTCAGTGTGCCACTGCAACCCTGCCATTAAACCCTATTCGTCTTTCACTTGCTGTGTTAATCTTTCTTCTCTCACATCCACCCGTGGATCCATCATTTCCTCATTCCTCACTCAGCTTTCCATCAGCCTCCGTTCACCCAGTGATCCGTCTCTTTATCGTTTTGTGTGTGTTTGCACTTGTCATTCTGACAGACATCTGCTTGTCTGTCTGTCTGTTTTCCAGTCTGTCTCTACATCTGCATGCCTTCCTGTTTTCTTGTTTTTCTCTATCCATTTAACTGTCTGTCGTCATAATAGCAGTGGCACAACAAATAAGTCATTTAGTGTTTTCATGAAATAGCGCTATTCATCAAAATGCATCTTCAGGAGAGGACAGGCGAATGCTCCTTTCTCTGGTGTCTCCCCACATCACTGCAGTTTGACACAACATGGCAGCAGCAGCCAAAGGTCTGCCAGCTGCGGCCTCAGCCCATTGGATCCACAGTTTGTTTTCCCATGAGTCATCATTAAACAGCGCTCAGGTGCACTTCTGGCAATCAGAAACGCACCCCACCACCCTTCCATGCTCTCCAGCTTTTCTCTTTGCCGCTATTTTTCTTTTTTTTCTCACTTTCTTTTCAGCTTGTCCCATCTCTTTTTTTTCCCATACAACTTAATTATTTCTACTAAATATTTGCTCTTCTTCTACTTTTAACTTGCCCAACCGGACCTTTGTGTCAAAGCAAAGCAGGTGATTTAGATAACGATACCGACTGTGTGTGGGTTGGGAAATGCCGGCCTGCAGAAACAGCACCGCTGGTTGGTTTTAGGTTGCTAAAAACAAGTTCTCCACAATAAACAATACCATTCTTAGCAAAAAATATGAGTTATGTTTAACAAATACAAAAAAATCACTGAGGTGTTCTAAATGTGTGGGTCCTTACGTTTTGGTGTTGCATATTGCAAGGTCAAAAATGCCGTGGTGTGCTGCAAGAAGGCTGCTTTCTACACGTGGTTTAAACCAACATGACTAATGCTTGTTTAAATGGAAGGCAACCAAAAACATCTCTCACAGTCCCGCTGTAGGTGTAGTTCAAAACAGTGTGTTTTCCAAGTGCTGACAAAGCACACATAGTGTAATACTCTTACACACACGGGGCCAACACTGGGTCAAATCAAGCGCTGCACCCAGTGTTCAAGGCCCAAACTCATAAGTTGAGTCTCCAGCAGTGTGACGGACAGCTGCACCACTGGCTGAGCTGTCCAAGGATAGCACTTCAACCAGAGATGAGAATATAACTGACTTCATCAGCTTGAATCAGATGTATAGTTTAGGGACTGTTAGCAATTTATGAGCAGGGAGGGGGTAGTGGTAACTTATTGGAGGGGCATACAACTTCAAATGGTTGTATATTGTATTTATTTAAAAAAAAACATCTGAACCCCAAAACCCATGTGTGAGGCTGTCATGCACCCATATTCTGCTGAGATGATTCAGTTTGTGAGGAAGATTTGCATGTTGCGCAAGAGTTAGGTGTTTGTTTTGGTATTTACTATTACTCCCATTCTTTTTGCGCGCTGCATTCTCCAATACCTACATTTAGGTTTACATCTAAAGAAGTAAATATGGTTAGGGCCTATTTATGGTGGAGGGAGGGTCATGCATTTTCCCCAGCCACTCACTTTTAAAGTCACACTCCAGCCACCCCCCTCCTCTGATAAATAAAGATTATGGTTACTCAGGTTGTGGAAATTACCTCAGACATATTCTTCATTTCATGTCAACATACAAATCCTACTCCGCAGCTACATTCCTTTAGTTCTGGAACAACATGTACTATATGTGCAAAACAAGAGACTAAATTCCTGTGTTCATGTGTATCTTTTTATCTAGATGTAGAGCTGATGAAATCCAAAAACTTACTCTTGCTCCGTCTCTCTCCCTCCCCCACCTCAGCCTGCCCCTTTCTCCCTCTCTTTCTCTTTCTCTTTTCCCTTAAAAATAGTTTTTTATACAAGTGGTTCTCTCACACGGCCAACATCAACATCTAATAAAGCCCAAAGATAAACATGGACCTCGGTCTACGGCAGAGTTGATTTCATCCCCAGGGAGCATCAGCCAACTCCCGTCCATCTGCCCAAACACAAACCTGCTGTTTTTCACGGGGAAAAAAAGAGAACATCAAAACAATGCTGTCAGATCGACGTTACTTGGACCTTTAAGAATATGATTATGCAGCGGTCTGTGAATATCAACTACCATAGCTTGTCCTCAGCATTATTACCGCTGCTCTGAATAGTCATCACGTCTGGTTTCTTGACATGATGTGTTTTATCGCGGCCAAATAAAAGAAAGAGAAGTGGCCAAAAAAAGCCACAGAAGTATGAAAAGAAAAAGATTTGAGTATGTTAAACATCATCACTATCGCGGCCCGTCTTTCAGTGTCCTTGACTGTGTAACGGCGAGAACAAGAAGAATTTTAAATGTTGGAATGGAGTTAAGCACACTGCGTGAACAGCAGGTGTTCCATGTCATCCCATACAGTGGAAAATGGTGTCAGTCGTAAATACACAACCTTCATAAAAGAAAAAGCATGGTTTGAAAAGGAAAACATGAGGGGGAGAGGCTTAATAACATCTTTAGTCCTGAGAACAGCCGCCAACTGGAACAGTATCACAGCTAAAACAATCACATCTGTGTCCTGGAAATTAGGTGATAACCTTTTTCCTGCTTTTATGGTCTCTGTAACCTCATGTTGCTTTCACATGTTGAGGCTCTACTTTAAGGACATAGTGGCTTTGTAACAGGATTTGTCGTGCCTGGCTTAATTGTTTTCATTCTAGCCAGTGGCAAGGTGAGCCATGAGTTGGTGGAAGGTGTGCACAACTCTTTGCATGTCTCTCCAGCTCGTGCACCTCTCCATGTCTGTGTTGAAAGTTGACTTATTGAGCACCTGCTAAATACACATCAGTGAGTGTTTCTGGCTCTGATTATGAATGTTTCTTCAGGGTATGTGACCGTGTATGTCAATATGTGCGCATGAAGCATTTGTCTGTATACAGAATTGTGTGTGTGTGTGTGTGTGTGTGTGTGTGTGCAAGTGTGCCCGCATGTTTTTCCGTGCACATTACCAATCTGCTGCAGACCTGTCGCTGCTCAGTGCCAGCACACAGATGTTTGGCCACTGTCCTTTCAGCAAGAGTTTGTCTGGAATCTGTAAAGATAAACAGAGAGAGCAGTTCACTCAGAACAACAAGTCTGTGATGTCTGACGGCGGAAAAGTGATACTCATGTATTGTGCTTTCAAAGTGTGAGACGTCTACTTTTGTCATTAGAGGACACGTCCTGTTCTATTCCGGGAACTTGTGATAATGGCTCAGATATTTGACTTAGTAATACAAAACAAAGGGAAATCATCCCTACACTGTACTGAATGGCCATTGCTGTTATAATGCACTCAAACAGCAGAACTGATTGCATGTATGTAGAAAAAATATTTGTCATCTACATGCTTACATATTTCAGTCAGGTTTTGTTTATGTTTTTACTTACTATGTTTAAAAAAGTTTGTATTCATTAATATGCTGGTAATATTATACATGCATGATCTAAAATTGTTATAGGCCTATCATATATAAGGCTTTGACCAATCTGCTCATGATTACATTTATATGAAATAAAATATCAGCAGTATTAATGATACAGTGGATGAATACATTTTCTATGTTCTAACTCTGTGCTCCTGGGTTATTTTTTTCCTTTATACCTTGCTACAAGCTAAATATGTGTAAAACAAACAAACAAAAAAAACATGACTATTGTCAAATCAAAATTCATTTAATTTCTTAACTGTAAAGCATAAAAAATATTTTGATGACGCTCTAACTTCTGTTTCCCTGTGAGTTAAGCTTTACATTACAGAGCAGGCCATTGATTTCAGGAGCAAGGTGACTGTTTGAACCATGTTCTAGTAACTACAATGGTAATGGGATAAGATGCATCACAACAAGTGATAACATTGTACATCCATTAGTTATTCATCTTTTGCAGGCACTATCTGCCCCGTCTCAGGTCCGATTCACAAAAGATATTCCACTTATGATACTACCGCGCAAACATGCCCATAAAGTTTTGCAGCTGAGTGCACTGCCCTTTTTTCTGCATTTGATTGCAATTAACCATAATGTATGTAGAAATGTCTCCTTTGCAGAACAATGGCAGAGAGAGAAAAATACATTTTCAGACTGCGGGCTACAGCTCATTACCGACAAAGTGTAGCAGAATAAATCAAAACTCCAGGCAAGGAATTCAAACGTGACAGAGAGAAACCCTATTTGGGATTTAATCTCCTTGTATTGCATATCTTTGTGAACTGGACAGTTTTTGTAATGAGGCTCATTATTTTGCAAATATATACATAAAGTCGACACAAACAGCTCAAACAGTCACAATCAGGTGCAAATGTTTGACAACAGTGGAGGTCAGACACCAGGCTGAAGTTATTTTACTAAGCACTGGATTGGACACACGTTTTACCCAGTGAATTCAAGATAGTAAAAAATTCACATTGACCTGGACTATGATCAACTTCCCAGGGAAATCCCTGGTATTTCTATTTAGTCTTCATTGATGTCTACAAGGATTTTCGCACATTACACACAACCTCACATTCAGCACAGCCAGCAGTCAATGTCACAGACTGAAAAACCACAGAAAATAATCTTTGTATTCTCAAAGAAAGAGAGTGTAAGAAAAATTACAAAGATTTTTCAAGATAGCATCTGCGTTTTAAAGGTGTGGGTGTGTGTGGGTGTGTGCGTAAGGCTGTGAAAGTTGTGACAGGAAGCTCAAAAGTGATGGGGGCCCCTCAGAGTCTGGCTGATGGATGGATCAACATGGAGGCATCTCTAGAGATAAACTGTGAAAGAGGAGGAGGGAGGAAACACGTAAAGAGGAAAAGTCCTAAAAAAAAAAAAAAAAAAAGGAAGCTTCAACTTTAGTCCAAACCGCTGTAATTCACCATTAGGCCTGGCAGAGGATGAACAATAAGAAGCAGTGCATCAGTGATACAGAGAGTTCAATGTTTTGGGTAAGTGAGGTGGATCGTTCAGCAGACATGCCTGAAACTACATGTGCTGCCAATAATACTTTAAAAGAAAGACCCTGAATTAATTGGATCCTCAAAGAATATTAAACATGCCACATGTGGCATTGTGAATAGTAGACTGATAATGTAACAGTTTGGCCATGTGCAGGAAAACCCTCACATTAAGATGAGAGAAACAATCATATTCATCAAAAATCAACAAAACGTCCTCCACCTGCCAATTGGGAACCAATAATCTGAGTGACTATCTGGTACAGCCTGTGCTCTGTAATCAAACCCAGCTGAATCGTGCTGCTAATACTCGTGCTGTGGCTCAGAAATGCAGCAGCTGTAGTTACATGATGGCAGGGTTCTTGCCCGGGGTCACAGCAGCCACTAAACACTTGTTATGCTTGTTTTTGTGCAGACGCTTAATCCCCACTCAGAAGGAAACATTTTCTTTGCTGCATCCAGTGTTTTCACATGTCCACTCTGTCTTCCCCTTCACACATACATCACCCTGTCTCTACCATTCACTCTACACTCCCCCCATCCATGTATCTCTGCTCGCTATTTGTTCTCCTCAATGTCTATTTGTTATTTTGTCTCCTAGACATTGTGTTTCTGTGATGACAAGCAGGATAATGAGAACCCTTCGTTGCCAATGTAAGAATGACATCATCATACATTTTGTTTTAGTGCCAACCTGGAAGACAAATGGAAGCCAAAACATTATTGTAATATTTTTCTATCACGCAAAGCAAATACCATGAGATGGTGACCTGTGTGCAGGAGTGATGAACTGATGCTAGTTGTTCCACTCATTAAAAACATTATACCCACTAAGAACCAACTCTGCCTAAAACTGTCTGATGTTGAATTAGCTGGTATGCATTTTTTGCAATTGATTTAAATGGGGTTTTTTTAAACCTCTATATGACCCCGGAGATACTAAGTGCATTTTCACAGAAGATCAAAATCCAAAACAACCCATTACCAAGATGGCATTTTACCCAAATGGGAACAAAGCTGCACCAGACAAACAGATGCATGGCCAAAATATTTAGGTTTATATGATCTCAGTTTCCTACAGAGCATGAGATGATTACTTTTGTTTATGTTTGTTGGACTCTTGCTCACAGTATGGTTATAGCATGAGCATAAAGCATTAGATTAAAAAAACAAAAACAAGATTCAGCGTAAACTGTAAACAAGTGACTCATGAACAGAATGAACAGAAAAGTAAAAAACAAAAACATTAAAATTACGAGAGGGGGAAAAACAACCGGCCTTAAAACAACATTAGAAATATATCTGCCAAAGAAAAGACCGTTTGATGACTCTCAGCTTGTTAAATGCTTTCAGACGTTAGAACTGCAACTGAGCTGTAACACAACCAGGCAGCAACCAGTGGTAGTGAACATTTAGGGTGACATTATATTCAATCCAATTTTGCAGGAACATCTATAAAGACGCACCGTGTACTGAGCTTTCATTTTAACTAAAGTTGAATACACTCAAAAACACACAAGTGTCTGCATAGGCTGCCCTTTACTAATTATTTAATACGACAGACCTCTGCATAACCAGTAGGTTGGTTCA
Source organism: Epinephelus lanceolatus (assembly GCF_041903045.1). Taxonomy (NCBI): domain Eukaryota; kingdom Metazoa; phylum Chordata; class Actinopteri; order Perciformes; family Serranidae; genus Epinephelus; species Epinephelus lanceolatus. Next base: position 30,633,171 of record NC_135743.1, read on the forward strand.
GACTATCAGAACTCTTTACCACATCCAATTAATGAAATTTAATTGGATTTAATTAATGAAATTAAATGAAATTTAACGAAATTTTGATAGTTTCCTGGAACCTGTCCTCATAGGACTCCACCCTGTACCAAGGAATAACAGAAGCCATTTGTCACTTTCTGTTAAGGCCGATTTATAGGAGCGATGCAAGTGTCCTATGCCATTGTGATTATTGATGCTTGTACAGTGATGTATGTACATAGCTTTGCAGTTACACCTCCAAAACACTAGATGGCGGAGGGGTTTCTATGCCATGTGTTGAGTTTCTGTGAAGTGCAGTAAGATTCAATGATTCAAAACACACATAAAACATGGATTAATATACTTGATATAAAGTACAAAATGTCAGCTCCATTATAACTCACAAGATTCACAGACAAAACAACTGTCTTTTGCAAGACAGGTTTTCCCCACATATACAACATGCTAACATTTTTAGAATAAGCCTGTGACATTTCCTGTTGCTTAAATTAGCCTAGTGACTAGTAGACTGCAGAAATGGCTACCTGCGACCGCTGCAGTGAGGCACCACCTCTGTACATGGGGCGCCGGCACTATCCACTATGCCACCAACGCCCCTAGTGTCTGCTTTAACATCAACAGTTACCTTAATGTAGGAAAATCTAGATTAAATTACTCTCTTTCTCACTAACCACTCCTAAAAAAAAGCCATCGCTTAACCAAACAACTAACCAAACTTTGTTTATGTAAAAGCAGTATCTCCAAATGTGAAACATTTTGTAGTGATAACTGTACACATTACTTGTGCAGTGTAGGAATGTACCGATTTTTGAGACCCTGAAGTCTCTGTGTGGCACCAGCAGCCTATAGACTGCGAGCACAATAGCCACACACACCCTTAGTGACTACCAGGGTAGAGTTAAGTATGCCATCTCCATTCTTCATTCTCATTCCCCTTTCTTTTCCACTTTCTCATTGCCCCTCTCAGTGTGAAGCGCATTGTTGTGCCGCACTCCTGCAGTGCCAAGGACCAACCAGCCCTCCTTGTAAAACCTCCATGTCCAATTTCAATTCTCCAGCTCCTTCCACCATTCGCCTTATCTAATTAAATCTGCACTCAGTGGGTCCTGGGCACTGGAAACTGCATTGTGGGTCTCTGGACAAGCAAAACAAATGGAGACCCCAGCATGTGGAGATTAGAAGCAGACCCTCCATGTGGCTTTTGTATGTATGGAGAAAACGTAAGAGGGAGGGTGGAACTGGGAGGAGGATTGAGGGATATAGGAGGTGGAAAAATTTGGAAATGTAGAACAGAGGAGAGAGTGTAAGGTGGATGGGGTGGGCATGGAGAAGAGAGAGGGAAGGAGAAAGAATTGAGCAATAGACCATGAAGAGAGAGGTGGGAAGATGGAGCGGAAATGTGGAGCAGTGTATCTGGGCAAAGAGACGGTGGAGTGAAGTATCTGGTGCAATAAGGAAAAGAGCAACAGATGATAGGAGAGACAGTGGAGTCACAGCTTCTTTACGCTCACACTGCAGAACTATCAAGAAGCCCACAGAAAGATAAAAAGAAAGGAAGTAAGAGTCAGATTTTCATCTGCCCGCCCTTTAACATTAACATTAAACTGCTTGACCATAAGCATCCCCCTATCAGCTCATATCCAGCTGTGTAAATATGTGGATGTGTTAAATGAACCAAAAGCTGAGTGCCCTGCATAAGGGTATCTGCTAGGCAAACAAATAAACACAGGCACCCTAACCTTGTAACCTGCTGTTATGTTATGGTCAGCACACACGCACACACACACACACACACAAAATCTGCACACAAGTCATGTGAACAATCATACCAGCACTTACACAAAATAACATGCATGGACACATTAGTGCTCACATACATGCCTGCACACATGTATCAAGGCAGATTCAAACACACACACACACACTGATGCTATGCATGTGTAACCAGATCCAGCGTAACAGTGGTTTCTGTGGTCGTGTTTCTCGCAGCCCATTACCTGTCTAAACAACAGCTCTCTGTAAGGACTCAGAACAGTGCATCTGTCATTCAAGAAATCCTTAGGGAGAGCACAAGATGACGCGGGGGTTCATTCATGGCAAAAAAAAAAACACCTGTAAGTGCACATCAAGATCTTTTATTTTGGTCAAATGCATTTAATTTTTTTTTCTATTTTGAGTTGAGACAATAATGGTACCTGGATGTCAGCTTCTCTCAGTAAGATGCTAGGATGTTATTTACACTCATAATGAGCATATTTATCAATACATAATCACTGGTTGTTGGTGATAGCAACAAAAACTGATCTGTTGTTGTCTGCTGCTGTCAAATATGGTGGCCAAAAAACATGTTGTAAATAAGAGATCGGCAAAAGACGTTTTTTTTTTTTGTACATTAAAGCAGCTGTGCAGAACTTTTTACCATTAATAAAACTGTCCCTAGTTCGTGTCACCCCCCCTTGAAGATCCGCATATTTATTTGAACCCAACAGCGACAAAAAAGCCTTTCTCTATTTAGCGTAGCCTCGGTCAAGTCAGACACAGTGGAAGTCAGCAAACCAGAATACGGCACCCGGAGGTGGAAGTAAGTCTACACATCTGCAGTGGCCCGCAGCGGCCCGCAGCCATTAAACCACAGAAGAAGAAGGAGCTGTGTTTACAGAGAGTGTTCTTCGAGTAAGCGGTACGCAACGGGCATTGCTGAACACATAACAGTTTTACCAGATGAATCTATAAGGACTTGGTTGTACTTTTGATGTCATGGCAGATAAAGAAGGAGCATCATCTAAAAGAAAAAGAACAGAAGAAGGCTAAACGGGACAGTGATAGGGCTCAAGCCCAAATGCGTGTAAACCTCGGTCGGGCATTCACCAAGTGGAGAGAGCTGAGAGATTTGAAAGGTTTTAAAACTGATCCTAAGTTGGCCCTTTTCCTAATCGACAGGTATGTAATTTTTGTTTTTAGTTAGAGAATATACCGCAGCGTGTTAGACGTTGTTTCACTTCAATATGTGACGACATGGAAGTTATAAGCAAGCTAAATGTAACGTTAGCTGATGTGAACCACTTTTGTCTAGTAACGTTACAACAAACGCCACAAAATTATCTGCGACTGTGACATGACATGAACACAAATATACAGCAGGCAGTTGTCCTCAGTTTGTAAGAATTTCAGAGCTACACCAGAACATTTATGAACAGGTCTTACTTTACTACTAACTTAAGTGTAACGTTAGCATGTTAGCATGTTTCCACTAATTACTTGGACTGGCCTAATGTTAGTAACCTTAGCTTTGCAAGCGAAGGCTGCAGGTAACAGCTTTGCTGTGTTAGGATTAGATCAGAACAGAAACACGACAGGAGAATTTACTGAGTAGTTTTGCTGTTTCCACTAATTACTTGGACTGAGCTGACGTTAGTAACGTTAATCCTCTCGCTCTCCAAAACAAATGCATGCGGTAATTGCCGGTTGCAGTCGAGATTTTACGACACCAGGCTGTGGATGTCATACCGCTTCGACCAAAGGGGGCGCTATAATCAACGAAAACGTAAAGTTCCGCACAGCTGCTTCAAATGTAAATGAGGTGTCAGAGTATATATAAAATAGAGCTTGTTAATCAGAAAACAGTGCCAGGACAAGACCAGAGGTCCAGGCTCTTTGTTTATTAACTGGCCCTTGGCCTCCTGTGATTCTGCAAAAGTGGACCCAGGCAGAGTGTCCCTGGTGTAGTCTTCAAAGTGCAGATCATTAGATCATGTTCAGCACAACAACTATTTTACTAAATGTTATTAATGATACCATGTGAATGGTCTGCATTAGATTACATCACAGGGTGCTCACAGACAAACACGAGGTGACTGCAGGGCATCTGAAGAAGACACTTGAAGTAATTTCTCACAAATGGCAAACAGTTGTGTTGAGTTTTGACTTTGTTTTAAAGTTGGCAGCTATTTTGTTAACTGATTATATATTTGTGTGGTTTGGGTTATTGGGTTTTAGTTCTGCGGTTTGGGTATTGCTTTGTTGGACAGCTGAGGAGAGTGCAAGTGTCATCCCGCATTTTATATCTCACAAGATCATTTTGTTGGTCTCTGCAGAAATGAATCACTTCTAGAGTGCTGGAAATGCCTCATCTTTCCTGGTCATCATGGCAGCTGAAATAGGTCTCTAATAGCCAATCAAAATGTGTAATTGTACCCATGATGTCATCCAGAGGCCGAGGTGCTTTTAACTGGTTTTAAAATTGAGCTTCAGCTGGCATCAAATAAAAAAGCAAAGGAAATAAATCAAACATATTAGCAAGAGAAATCTGTTCAAACAAACTAACATGAAGTGAAGGGATAATGTTTTAGTGGTAATCACAATGTTCCTGTTCAGTTTATATAAAAAGGGAATGGTTTATATTTTTTATTGTGTACCTGAAGTTGATGTCCTTTAGCCAAATTGTGAAAAAAATCCACAGAATAAAACCTTCCAAATGATGAAGGAGGAGAAAGAAAGGCAGTAAAAACATATGTGTTGGAGTTTGCTGTTTTTGATGGATGTGTTTGGCGACTTGCAGTGCCTAGTCTGGTTAGTTTCACCCATCTGGTCACTTTTTCATCCATCTCTCTCTTTTTTGCATCTCGCACCGTGTCTTGCTTTAAGCTGCTCACCTCTAACTCTCTCATAATTCAAGCTGAGACACAGCCATTTCCTTCACAAAGTAAAGAGCACACACACGAATGGCGGACAAGGGGATGGAGTAGATCTTAGCCGTAATTATGAATTGCTTTGGTCTTGAATGCAACGATGGGTCATGTGTGGCATGATTTACAGCCACGTCCCTTGTCTCTCTCTCTCTGCTGTTACAAGACACATCACGGCATCATTTGTCATAGTCTCTGTTTTTGTTCAGCAAATGTATGTCCTCTCTGAAAGCAACGCTGTCCACTTACTGAAGCAACAGAGACAGTGGATGTGATTTGTGTGCTTGAGAGTTGGAGTTGGACATTTGTCACGGTAGTTTTAGCAGTATTGCCCTCTACTGGTGAAGTGCAATAGATATTTGATTTAGATATAATGTGCTGCATGATGGTGGTGACCATCAGTTGGACAGAAGAAAACATATGAAGTAATTAGACTTTTTTTTTCCATTATTCATTATCTCTCTACCTGTGAGGGACAGTATTTGTTTCACTCTGTTTTGTGTTATATACTGTACAGTAGCATTGACCAATTTTAAAATTAAAAAAAAAAACATTAACGTATTACTTGATAATTAATAAAATTACCAAATTACAAATTATGCACTTCTTTGTCTCTCCTTTACTCCTGTCTAGATTTTCTAGACTGTGCAGTCAGGAGTCCGTCTGTAAATGAACTTTAGCTATGAGGCCATTTAGGGCATACAAACACACGCGCGCGCGTGCGCACACACACACACACACACACACACATAGAGAGAGCGAGAGAGAGAGAGAGGGCATACTAGATCAATCCCCTACTGCCCAATTAGGCCTGACAGTAGGATTAAGGAAGGCTGACTCCCCAGGTCACGTGAACTCTGTTGTCTGATACAGTTTCCCTCTGGAGACACACACAGGACTGATAACACACAGGAGTGTGTGTGAGCATGTGTGTGTGTGCGTGTGTGTGTGTAAGGGGAGTACAGGGAGAATCATTTGTTTTCCTTAGACGTGTGTGAGTGCTGGATGAAGTATTTTCGTGTGTGACTGCCTGTGTGTGTCTGTGCAGACACCCTTGTTCGTACATGTGCGCTGGCGTAAGCAGAAAACACACATATGTTACCCTCTCTGTTAAATCCTCTGGACCTCTTCAGGTGTATTAAATTACCATATAATCCATCATCATATCATTACCATCTATCATTATAACTTTCTATCATCTGGAACGACTGGATACACAGAGATATGTTCTCATATGTTAGTCACATACAAGTCATGCCTATTTTATTGAACTAAAATAATGTGTAACATTTGCATTACATGCTCACAGATGATCAGGATTGATATTAAATCTAAGCAATTGCTGCAAAGTCTGTTACAAATCTACAAAACGTGGTGGTGATTGTGCCTGCGGCCTCACTGAACCACAGCAGTATCCATGTTTCATTAGTAACACACTATCCATATTTCATTACCATACTGGTCAGTTATTCAATACCCAATAACTGGTCAGCAAGAGAGGCCTCGCCGCTGAACTTCCCTCATTTCAAAGCTGCCTTAGCGAGCATGCAGAACATAATGGGCCTCAGTGTTGTCTGTGGACCAGCGCCAAGTATTTTGTTTTCCACAACTGGAAGAGGAGAGGGAGAGAGAGTCAAGGTGGTTACTCAACCGTGTGTCAGGATATAATGTGTTACCCCAGTTAAGTGGCATAAATTGTTTATTAGCAGCTATTAAGTAATAGAGAAATCCAAATACATGAGGGCAGAGAGAGGCTGCCGGCAGATACACAGATCTGATAATGTCTGTCAGGAGGTAAGCGGGCATGCACATATACACATGTACATGCAGCTGGCAACATTTCTCACATGTCTAAGACACTTGAGGATAGAGGTGTTTGTGACATCTGGAATGATTTGGGGTTTGCACCAGCACTGCTTTTAACTCTCCAGTTTAGAAGGGCTCAGGAGGACTCTGATTCTGAGTCCTCATGTGACGTCAGAGTCAAGCATCGAGAAAGGACCGGGCCAACCATAGAAAAAAATGACAGTAGAACAGACAGTGAACTGTTTGCTGTGGTCACTGCCCATTGTTCTGATCCAAATTCCAAAGCCCCCAACAAACTTGCTTATGGTAAGGTAAAGATTCCGTTTGGGTGTAAAACACTCATGTTTGGTGGCTCAAAAGCTGCTGGAAAAGAGGGGGCAAGTCAATGAAAAACACCTGGGATCAATGGCTCAAATGAGGCTGGGAAAATAACTGCAGGGAGTGTGTAGGGGCTTTGGAATTTTTGGCCATTGGAGCAATGGTACGGCACCAATGGTGACAACACAGTGGGGCCATAAAATGTCTGTTTTGGACTACCATACACACTAAGACAAAGGTTTCCTTTTGTCTGTCTCTTGCTGATGCTCAACCTGGACCTCTAAACACATTCATAATTATCAAAATCTGTGTGTCCTAGTGTACTATTGAGCCAACAGTCCAAACTCAATTAAAATCTTACCGACATCTCACATTAGAGACACAGATATCAAAGCCAAACACAGCAAAAGACTGCGATTCTTCTACTTACAATTAGAAATATGAAGCAAGTAAATCCAGAGGTCCTTGATTCCTCTCTAGCAGCAGGACAATGGTGACACAAAAGACACCTCGACATGCTTCATACTTCCCCTCTGCTCGTTTGGTTGTCACAGCTTGCAGCAACTTGCCACATGTCGGTTTATACAAAAATAAGGCTGCTGCTCATAACTCTTTGCAATGGCAATGGTTAATGTGAAAACGGCTGCCGGTCTGACATCCTGCTATGTTGATCTGAATAGGAATGTCCGTTCTACTTACATTCTACTTCTCAAAGTAGATTTCACAGTAGAAATCCTCATATATAAAGTTCAGAAACTGACATTTAATCAAATGACTTTCAAAGGAGATAAGAGGAGATAAAAGGATTTCAGCTGATCAGAGTGAGATAAGAAGCAAAGATACTGCATTTCAGGTGTACAGGTTTATCGGCTGATGGAATATGTGTTTTTATCAGTCAGACTTGTAGCAGGCCATAAATTAAACTACACATGAAACGTTCACTTTCCAAAAACTATTGTAAGTATAGTTTTTCTGCTATGAATAATGTACATTATGTTTGTGGCATCAACGTGCCCGCAAATGTTTGTCTGTATGTGTTCCACATGTGCATTTCTGTATGTAAATGTATTCCACAATCTGCACAAAACACCAACTATGCATGTTAATGTGTGTGTACTGTGCACGTGAGACGCAATTTGTGTATGCAAGTGTTTGTGTGTGTGACTGCATCTGTCTGGGACATTCTTTGACCCGAGGAACCACCAGAGACTCCATTACAATCAGCCGCAGAACGGGCGTGAACATCCTCCATTTCTCAGACTCTCCAGCAAATGTAAAATCATGTTTCTTGTTTCGGCATGAAATCCCTCGTGTGACGTGAAACACTCCCAGAGCTCACTGAAAGCTCGGCCAGCACCAAAGTTGGACAGCGGCTCAGCGCTCGCAGTGTAATCGAACATGAAAAAGGCCTCCTCTCTAAGTATTTCCTCGGCCCTGACAGCTCGCTAATGAGGGTATTGATTGCAGTAACACATGCTGATGAAGGATCAATGGGCCAGGCGCTGTACAGTGACATCTGTTAACAATGCTGCATGATTAAATTAATATGTGGCTTGGAAACTCAATCTCTCTCTCTGGCCAATCGTGTTGGAGGTAGCTCCCACCGAAAGGAAGGTAATGCTGCTTGTCCCTGTCGAGATGCAACGTGTTTCTCTTGAGCGCCGGAGTAATAGGTGAAATAGGGAGTGAGAAAGAAGAGGAAATGGGCAATAAAATCAGCAATAGGAACAATATATGGCCACAGTGGGGTTTTCTTTGGGAAGAAGAAAAGAATGTTCAGAGAAGGAAAGAATAGGAATACACACTGGATACAGCATCAGTCCTGTAAAGTTGCAAAATGTGTACAGTAACAAAGACTGAGCATTTAGTGTTGTGCCTGTTGAGTTATCTCACTTATTAGCAGTTGTTGGTATGCTGTTAACTTAAATGCAAATGTATCATTTGTAAAAATTTTACACTTGTGTTGTTGCACCTCTGGGGCTGACCACTAGAATTTCTCCTAAATGGCACCAAAACAATAAAACTGTTGAGAGCAAATTGTCCAATTCTAACCCCTGCTCCTGCTCAGTGTCGGGCAATATAGCTTCTCGAAGCAAACAGCAAGGACTACAGTATAAGATGCAATGATATATTCACAATGTTAACTTCTTTGGCAAAATGATGCAAATTGAGCCTTCTGGTCCAAACAAAATAGAGAGAAGTAGAGACTGAGGATGACAAGATTATGACTTAACATTGCCCCAGTACGGATGGGTAGATGTCCCCTTTTCCCCTTCTGCGGATCCATTAAGTAACGTTACTCTATGTATGTATTTATTGGTGAATACAGACCATGGTTCTGACCTGATGTTGGTCTCTCTTTACTACTACCTTGGGGCAGCATGTAGCCTGAGAGAGGTAAATGAAGGAACATCATCTTAAAAATGTGTCAGCAACCAACCTACAGTATCTGTCCTTTTCCAAATCCACAGGATTACCACATTACCACAGGAAACAGGAGGATGCAAACCTGGCTGACGTTGGTGATCAAACGCCTCTTGAAGCTAGTTAGCTAGCGTTTTGCTAAAATTAGCTAATTTAAGATGTGACTAGCCTAGTCTCAATTGACGCCCAGTCCCTTTTACAAGCCTGGTGTGGCTACACATTCTGACAAATAAAGGCCTGTCTCAATTAGACGCCTGGTCTGGTTGCCAAGCAGTTAATTTTTTCTTTATAAAAGTTCTTCGGTTGTATAAAACCGGGTTGTTGGCTACCTCAGATTATATGTCCATTCCTCGATTTACTGATTATTTTTCATATTTTTATTCATTTGGGATGTGATTAAGGTATTTTTCTGACCTGACACTTGTACCTTTTAACTCACACTGTGTACAGTTGTAGCTTTTAAACATTACATTGCACTGGTACAGTGACATTAAACAACGTCTTATCTTACCTTATGTTCTCACCCTGTAATTCATATTCCCTAAATCTGCAAGGGTCCTCAGATCAAAAGAATCAAAAGGATTTTTTCATAAAAGTTAATCCTAGTTGTGAGTATTTAAACAAGATAAATTGGTGTTGTTTCTGTATGCCGGGTGCTGTAATCCTTGAGTGTTGTGACTGAGTGTCTCTCTAATGTGCTGTCTGTTGGAGCTAGATCAAATGAGTGATTTCAAACAAGTAATATTTATACTGGTTTGAATGAACAGTTTCATTGTATTTCCCTATCCTTGCTGTGCAACAGTTTTATATACGCCTAATACGCCAAATATACGCCTGTTGATTTCAGTGACTTAAGCTTAAGTTTTATGGTTTATACAATGTAAAAGTTGTTTTTCTTTTTAACATATTTAACTAGCACATAGTATAAGTACACCGGGAAAGGGGAAAGTTGATCGAGGTTGTGCCATGTTTCAAGCTTGCTCAACTGTTATAAGAGTACAGAGCAAAAGGGGCAGGACTTTTGACATACAATGGGAGAAACTATTTTCTTTTAATTGCATGTCTTTTTATTTTTAGGATTTTCACTTAAATCAGAGGCACTACTTAAAGACATATTCATTGCATTCAGCCTTGAAATAGTCTGGCACATGAAGTCACAATTTGTCCGTTTTATACTTCAGGTTTTTCAGGGTTTTTTTTTTGTTTTGTTATGTTTTTTAATGCTCTGTCTTAAGCTCAGCCAAACATTTCCCTGCTGAAGCTTCATATTGAGTGAACAGATGAGAAAGATTAATCACTTTTCATCTAAACCTTGTCAATAAAGCAAATAAGTCTAATTCTTAGAATGTCAAATTACTTTTTTGAGTCTTAACATTTTTCAACAGGATGTGATAGTATGCAGCCACTGGTTTGTAAGAGACTGGGAATCCTTGGGTGGTCTGCCTTAAAACTATAAGAACTGAAAAATATAAACCAAGGCCTCTCATGCCACACATAAGGACACTAGTAAACACACACACACACACACACACACACACACACACACACACACGACTGGATCTCCTCCTGTCTCACAATTCTTTGCCTCCACCTGGGATTAGATCAGGAAATTGTCTCCTTTTCAGGGTCTCATCCATTTTACCCCTGCTCGTCACGAGAGGCTGCTGGGGGTCCACACAGGAGCTGAACAGGGCCCGGAATAACAAAAGGCCACTTAAATACATGTTTACAAGAAAAACATGACGGGTTACTTTAAGCAAACTGTCAGGATTGATGCAGTCGTTCCACTCATGAGCCAAACTTTCTTCAGTACATTGCCTCTCATGCACAGAAGAGCACAGCAGTGAGGTAGTCACAGAAAAGGTGCATGTTTGATCTGTGTCTAAATACTGATCATTTCAATAACAATCTGATTAATACCACGGCTATGTCTTTCACACAGAACGTAAACAGGGACTAAGCCAGACATAGTAAACATCTGGGGCTCAGTCCAAAACTGGGGGCATGTTCCCCCTGGAGATTTTCAGTCCCTTTTATAGCAGCTATATGCACTATTTTTCAAGCTATTTGGGAAAATAAAATGCCTGAAATCAGTTTATTATTTGAAAAAATACAACACATAATAGTTACCAAGAAGAAAAAAAACATCCTACGTCTATGTCTACAACCTACGTCTTAGTTTATGTCAGTTTTATTCTCCAGCTGTCTTCATCATTCTGGAATTATAACAACAGCTATAATGAGGATGACTAATTTTCCCTCCTGCCACTTAAAAAGAGACGAAAAACATCTGATGTTACTAATTTTAAGGTACATAGCATAGGTTGGGTAGGACGTAAACAGCATTACTAATAGAGACGTAATAGAGCTTTTCCTGTCTTGCGGTGTTCTAGAGCTACCTGCTCTGAATGACCTACTAATGACAACTACTTCTACAAATGCAGTTAATAGTAGAGTAGCTCATTCTGTCGAGTAGGAAATATATACTAATGTGCTAACTAATATATATATAAAAAATATAAACATTTAAAGAGGTAAATGTTTTTATTTTTTACATATATATTTATTTTTTTCACCTCTGAAATATATTACAAATGTGCAAGTCATGTTGGTGTGTCATTTTAGGTGGATTTTTTTTCAAAATGGGATTGATTTTTCTAAGCTTTCTCACTGTGAATAAAGGCATCAACCAATCACGTTGTGCGGAATACATGTCACATCACAACGTCTTGACAATGGAGAGCCTTTTGCGGCTGTTGCCAATTTGCATCGCTGCTGGAATAGTTTTGATGCAAAATATTTGCAGGCAACTATTTTGTGTAATGTCACCAAATATCTCCCTCTTAGCAAAAAGAGAATGCATTCTTGCCACAATGGATGAAAAGGCATATATTGTCTATGGAGGTTTCTCTTGGACTGCTACCGATTATATTCTGAGTGTCTGCTCCCTCTCTTTTGCAGGGTTTCTCCAATGTTCTGACTTTAAAACATCAAAGTTCCCCTTCTATTACTTCACTCTGAAGCATCGCAAAGCTAATTGAATCTGAGCTGAAACGCTGCAGAAATAAAATGAGGGGTCTCATACTGCCAGTGAGAAGCATCACATTGCTTCTTTGGACAAAATAGACTGAAAGCCTGTCATCTTTGTTTTGGAAATACATTTTTGTTAAGCCTTTAAATTCAGAAATTGAACTGAAGTTGAATGCACTCCCTGTCTTCCCCTGGATGGAGAAACTATGTAGATGAAGCCCTCAGCATGAGCTGAAGTGAATTTATATACAGACCTCCCCTTGCCCTGAGCACACATGCACACACACATGCACACAACCCCCAATCGCCCAAATTTGACACTAACTTGGCAGCAGCGTATTTGCCAGATATTTGTCAGATTGAGCTTTAAGGTAGAGATGTTAGATACTGAAAAAATATGGACAGGTTTACAAGCACACACACATTCCCCGTTTTTAACACACTGCAAATGTCCAGAATACCTCTGAACCTCATCCAAGAAAATTTTCCAAACTCTGCTAATGATTTCAATGGAAAGTAAAAACAAACAGGTTTTTCTTGTGTGCCTGTATGATGGCCATTTGGGTGCAATTTTAAGCTATTAATACTTCATTTTCATAATTGTGGGGTCATCTCTGGGGTGTCTGGATATTTCCCCAACAGCTGGCTGCGAAGCAGAGTTTAGTCTGGCATGTTGGGAGATAATCAAAGCTCCGAGTCTGGTTAGAGTTACACCGTCAAATCAAAGGTGATTTTTTGGCACTTGTTTTATGATATTATACAATGAAGACTGACAGGCAAGATGAGAGTGACATGAATAGGTGTAATATACAGGGGGGAAAAAAAGTGTGGCAGCGAAGGTATGTCATGTGAAAATAAGCAATACTACATATGGTTGTTCAATGAATTCCCAACAAACAAAACTGCTAAATATCTAGAGGGAAAACAATCAGCATCAACCATCCTTAAGCCATTCATGTAAATAAAGCATTAAAACATGTCCAGCTGTCATGCTACCGGATCAGCTTAAATGAAACAGCAGCTTACCTGGACTCATTACAAGAAGTCATTTGCATCATCCTGATTTCCAGTGTACGAAGAAGCATTTCTCACTTTCGTATGACCTCCTTTCTTAACTTGGAGAAATAAAACTTACAGGACTAAGTTTGGACAGACATGTTTTTCCTTAAGGTTTTCAAATGATTTTCCACAACAAGACGAAGTATATTATCCAGTATCAGAATTAGATCCAAACCTAGAAACTGCAGAACCACCTAAGTGCACTACTTCTTTCTATTAAGGGCTCTGTTTTAAGAGAGTAAACAAGCACACAGGCCTCAGTAAACTCTCATTAACCTGAGTGTGACTGATGACCTGCAGAGAGAGAGGGCTGAATGCGAGGAACCCTGAGAAGCAGACAGACTCTCATTTCCCAAAACTCATCCAATTACTTCTCAGCACTTCATCTACTGGTTGTCAACATGGGATTGTTAAGTTTAGAGTGTTGAGGTCTAGAAGATCATCTGTCTGTCCACCACCGTCAATCTCGATTCAGCTGCACAGAAGGAAGGGAGGCTGACAGTTTCACGGCTTCCTCGCAGAATGCAGCCAAGTGTTTTCGTGTTCAATCAACCATCAAACGTGGCCGTGGCCACGCCAGTGCAGAGGGAAAACAACAGAATGAGCCTGAAGCCGCTGCAACCGCCCTGGAGGCTCCGCACGTATAAACAAAGGACAGGCCTCAGCAGCATGACTCAGATGAAAGTGTGCTGTAGGAGACTACATCGTGACATTTGCTCATTTGAAGGAGTCAGCGCCTTTTCACTTCAAATCTGAAGCTTCTACTATTTTAGGTCTTGTGTAATCATTGTGTGTTTATAGAGGGAAAGATTATGACAGTTTATTTGCACATGCTGAGGGAAAACTAAATGAATTTTACTTTTAAACCAAGTATGGCTAAAAGCTTTTAAGTATGTGCTTTACAGATGCTGGACTGACAGCAGTAACGGGAGTGAAATAATGGCTATTCTCCGCCACCATTATACTTTAAATCATATGTCCATGCATACAGTTTATTTAAGGGGAGACTTAAGACCAGAATAGAGCAAGGCCTTACTGGATAGGTACAAACCGAGCTGTAAAAGCAACAGAACAGTTGCTAATTTTTAACAAACCCCATGACCCTCAGTGTAAAAACTGGAGGCAAACAAATGCCAATTAAATCATGGAAAAATATGTTAAACCTTATGGCACTGGAGGCTAGATCAAACCAGAGTGAAGGAAAGAGTGGGCCGATATAAAAGAACACTCACTGTTTCTCTCCGTCTCTCTCTCTTCTGTGTCTTTATTGCTGGATTAGACCCCTGTAAAGTGCTGCACCTTGCAGACTGGGTCTCCTTTTACATGCAACTGGGGTCTCCACCTCAAGGCCTATAAAGTCCGGCCAGCTGGCCCTACACAGATGAATTTAACTCATTACATTAAAGAGAGCGAAAGGAAGTCAGAACGACAGAGCTCATAGACAGAGAGAAAATGATAAGCAGGTGAGACAACAGAGCAACACACAGGTAAATAAGTCAGCCTGAAAGACCAACAGGGAACTAGGTATCTTTGGTAGCCTTTTTAAGGACGCAAGCATGTATATAGATGGCACTGTCAGGTAGGTTGGTTGGTGGAAACATTCATGGGTGCCAGAGGACGTATCCTAATGACTTTGGTGATTCCTGACAGTTTTTGTTTTCTGTGAAATGTCTCCACAATTATGGATGGTTAGATTTCAGTTACATTACCTAACCAAAGTTTCGCTGTGGTAGCGAATTGTCAAAGGACGGCACCCACCTGTCACTCAAATTGGCCACATGCATTTTAACATGGGAGTCTATGGGGATTGACTCGCTCTTGGAGCCAGCCTCAAGTGGCCATTCAAAGAACTGCAGCTGCTGGCACTTGGTGTTGGCTTCATTTTTCAGCCATGGAGTTTGCCGCTAGCCATCAACTCTTATTTTTGTTGTAAATGGGGACTCTTTTAAAAACTCTCTCTGTCGCTGTGCTTTTGAGTGAACCGCAAACCACAGAGGCCACCAACTTCCAGTAACACTGACTTAGCCACTGCCAAACAGTGGACACATGTCTACATATACAGGCAGAACAAAACCCGCATTTGCCACATTAGAAATATATATAATGTGCCTCATAACTTGAGTCATTGCTGGCCTTCCAATTATACAAGCTGTAAGTAAAACATAAATGCATCCACAAGCCCTCACCGGCCGCTCCAAAGGTTGCACGTGGCAATGTGGCAGCGTCATCTAATTCTTCATCCAAACCAACAAAGCAGCCATTTGGAAGAACTAAATGTCAGATTTGGCTTCTCAAAAGAGAAAATATTTCACAGAGCACCTGTTTATTACTATCATTAGCCAGCTATCTGAACAAGAGGCTGTGGGTTAAATGCATCTGGCATAGCTTAATATAGCAAGCAAACTACTGCAATGGCAAGTAACCATAAAACCACACATGTAGTAGTTAATATCCACCTCACTCTGTACCATTAAAAACTGATTAAGGACTTCAAACAGCCTCCATTACAGAAGCGGTCTTC
Source organism: Epinephelus lanceolatus (assembly GCF_041903045.1). NCBI lineage: Eukaryota > Metazoa > Chordata > Actinopteri > Perciformes > Serranidae > Epinephelus > Epinephelus lanceolatus. The sequence goes on from NC_135743.1 coordinate 30,649,035, forward strand.
TGCTTTGGTTTAGCAGAAAACACTAAGTTCTCTATAAACAGTTCTGGTTTGGACTGTTGTGGTCTGATTGCTGTTCTACAGTATTAATGTGGTCAAAGTTAGTCATTATGACTGTACTGTACTTTGACTGGAGCTCTGTGTTTTTGTGTCGGCAGTATATGACTTTAATGTGTTTTGCTCTTTTATATAAGCACATAGATGCACTGCCGGATGGATTTAATGACCTTTTCAGAGGAAAGATGTTCAGATCTATAGAGCATAGTGGTGATACAACTTTTAGTCACACAACACAATGTTTTTTTTTGACATTTTGACAGGCTATTTTAATCATATAATTACCTTCAAACCCAGATTGTAACACTGATGGCACACATATGAACTCTTTTTCTAATCCCGATGTCAACATCCATGTCCAAAATGCAAAGAAACAGAAGAGAAAAAAGGCCAGAATGATTCATGGTTGGTTTTTTAGATCAGTACAAATTCTACCTCACACAATCGCAGACGGTACAAGGGAATTCCAGATAGACGTGCACCTGAAAATAAACTAAAACAGACTCCATTTGAAAAGCTGCAGCATTTTATCCGCTACAAGTGATAGGGGGAAAGCATTCAGCACATGTTAGGTACCACTACTATTCTTTCACATCGTCTCCCAAAAAACATGAGGTATGCGAAACATCTGCAAAGCATTTGCAGAATTAAAAATAAATTAATAAATAATAATGGGCGTCTGGTGCTCTGCCAGGATTTTGAGTCCAGTTTACTGGCACATGGCTTCATGGTTTGTATTAATTTACCCTGGGCTTTGGCGTTTGGCAGCAGCCTGAAATGAAAGAGACTAGCCCAGGGCAAAATACATCATATTTACTAATAAAAAATACATATTGGAGCCGGAGGTTTTTTTCTACCTCACTTTTTCCATCCTAAATTACTGAGCTTGAAGTGCAAATGTGTCCGTGTCTGGTAAGAGGTTAAATTAAGTGTGAATATAATGTTCCAGCTATGCATACCAGCAGTGTATGATGAGAAGCCTGATAAGGCATTAATGTTCTTACGGAAACACAACTAAAGCATGAAAACTTCCAACACTGTTGAGATTTACTGATACCAACACTCTGCTGCTTTTCAAGAAAACTCATACATACGCTACATTATTTGGAATTCACTCCACATTTAATATTTGCTGTAGTGTTCTTGAACATATTAGTGTGTCTTCCAGTATCTGAGAGTGCTGTGTGTAGCAGACATATTTCAGCTATGTGACATTCTTTTTGTTTCATTGCCTCTATATGGATGCAACTTTTATAAGCGGGCAGAATAAAAGAACCTACCCTTTAATGAAGGCCATTACCACACACCACAGATGTTATCACATACCGTATTCCTGATGAAAGGTTATGGAAATGTTCAAAAATAGTTCCTTGGTTCGGTGGAGAAAAGAGCAGCTTGGTAGCAGCTGCTATTGGTGTTTTATCTGTAACGTAAATCAAATAGTGTCTTGAAGCTTTAACAGTAAACTGTGATCCTGAAAATGAAAATTAAGAAAACATCAAAAGGCTTGCATGTTCTTAGGAGACATTCACAACGTATGTGTTTAGACAGAATAAGGCTATTTTAAACTCATTTCGTCGATAACCATTCTACAAAAAAAGCTTCTTTTTTTGTGTGTGTTAATTAGCAAGTCATTTGCTGGCCTCAACACATTTTTCTACTTTCTGCTTTGCAGTGATGGTGGCTTAAGGCTCTGAAAGGCGATCAAAGGCTCTTCATACACCATTAACCAGGAAGTGCTGCCATAACGACTCTAGGCTGTTGCCAGTTTTGACACCCTTCCTGAATTCTCCTGGATTTTTTCACTCACCCAGAATAAAGCATTTCACTTCAGATACACTCAGTCTCTTCCTCATAAATATGATCTATGACAACAGTATTAAAACAATGGAACAACATCCGTATTTGAAGATTTCTATTTATATATTTTATTTTTTGTATACAGTATAATACAATAAATCCTTGATTTGATGGCATTTTATTATTTAACTTGTTATATAGCTACACTTTCTGTATTCATGTTGATTCTACTCTTTCATATATTTTATGTTGTTATGATGATGTAAATCAGTAATCATATAATCGTATAATAATCACACAAATAGACACTGTTGAATACAAATGTACTTATTTTGGCCAACATACTGTACTGTAATGGGATTTTGATGATATCTAGGTTTGTGGTAGTTCAGTGATATACTGTAAATGGCCAGTCTATAAGTGGGCTTGATGCCATTGGCTAACCCTGACCTTCCCTTTAGCCCTTTATTAGTAGCAGGTTGTTTGAGAGCATTTTCTCTTTCTTCTTTGTAGAGACAGGTGATGTTATCAGGTGAATTAACTCTTCTCTGTCCAAACTCACAGTAGGCTACTGGTTGAAACCCCTGCCAGCCTCCCCATGCATAAGGGATGCTGGATAGTGTTGGTATAGATGATACTCCAGTATAGCTCCTTAAGTTTTCTTCCTCTTCTCTTCCTCCAATGGAGGGATTTGACCACTGGACATTTAGAACAATTTGACAAGTTTATCACCTTAAAAGTTGATATTTTGGAAATAAAGTTTTGATTTGCAAATCGTAATCATGCTTATTTTTATTTATTTATTTATTTAAAACACTGAGAATTATGAAACATGGAATTTTATGCAGACGTTTTGACTTAAAATGCTGTATATTTGCAGATATTTTAAGGTAATTTGTAAGTAAGTTTGTGATATTGTTACTTTGGATTTTATTTTTTGAAAGGAGAACAGATGAAGCACAGTTCAGTACAATATAGAACCCTTTAAAATGTCTTATACTTGCAGATGTTCTTTGTTACACAAGTATTACTCAAAAGGGAGCATGTTTCTAAATCCAAATCTAATTTTAGTTGGTTTCTAATATATCCATGCACAACATTCCCCTCACTCCCTCTCAGGTGTTAAACCCCTCACTCTTGACTTTGGGCCTGTGGAGGTGAAATGATTTCCAGTCGTCTGAGAGGCCTGATTGAGTGCTTCTGGATGTCATTTGGGTCCATGAATTGGCAACCTGAGGTCATACCACACACACACACACACACACACACACACACACACCATAGACTCTGCCCTGCCAGAGGGCTTCACTAACTGATTGGTTAAACGTGTGACCAGTGCTGTGTCTACTTCAATTAGAGACCTCCAGCAGATGAATACAATACAATACAGTCTAACTCACTCAGTTGCAATCATGATTACCAAAATATACAGTACAGGCCAAAAGTTTGGACACACCTTCTCATTCAATGCGTTTTCTTTATTTTCATGACTATTTACATTGTAGATTCTCACTGAAGGCATCAAAACTATGAATGAACACATGTGGAGTTATGTACTTAACAAAAAAAGGTGAAATAACTGAAAACATGTTTTATAGTCTAGTTTCTTCAAAATAGCCACCCTTTGCTCTGATTACTGCTTTGCACACTCTTGGCATTCTCTCCATGAGCTTCAAGAGGTAGTCACCTGAAATGGTTTTCCAACAGTCTTGAAGGAGTTCCCAGAGGTGTTTAGCACTTGTTGGCCCCTTTGCCTTCACTCTGCGGTCCAGCTCACCCCAAACCATCTCGATTGGGTTCAGGTCCGGTGACTGTGGAGGCCAGGTCATCTGCCGCAGCACTCCATCACTCTCCTTCTTGGTCAAATAGCCCTTACACAGCCTGGAGGTGTGTTTGGGGTCATTGTCCTGTTGAAAAATAAATGATCGTCCAACTAAACACAAACCGGATGGGATGGCATGTCGCTGCAGGACGCTGTGGTAGCCATGCTGGTTCAGTGTGCCTTCAATTTTGAATAAATCCCCAACAGTGTCACCAGCAAAACACCCCCACACCATCACACCTCCTCCTCCATGCTTCACAGTGGGAACCAGGCATGTGGAATCCATCCGTTCACCTTTTCTGCGTCTCACAAAGACACGGCGGTTGGAACCAAAGATCTCAAATTTGGACTCATCAGACCAAAGCACAGATTTCCACTGGTCTAATGTCCATTCCTTGTGTTTCTTGGCCCAAACAAATCTCTTCTGCTTGTTGCCTCTCCTTAGCAGTGGTTTCCTAGCAGCTATTTGACCATGAAGGCCTGATTGGCGCAGTCTCCTCTTAACAGTTGTTCTAGAGATGGGTCTGCTGCTAGAACTCTGTGTGGCATTCATCTGGTCTCTGATCTGAGCTGCTGTTAACTTGCGATTTCTGAGGCTGGTGACTCGGATGAACTTATCCTCAGAAGCAGAGGTGACTCTTGGTCTTCCTTTCCTGGGTCGGTCCTCATGTGTGCCAGTTTCTTTGTAGCGCTTGATGGTTTTTGCGAGTCCACTTGGGGACACATTTAAAGTTTTTGCAATTTTCCGGACTGACTGACCTTCATTTCTTAAAGTAATGATGGCCACTCGTTTTTCTTTAGTTAGCTGATTGGTTCTTGCCATAATATGAATTTTAAGTTGTCCAATAGGGCTGTTGGCTGTGTATTAACCTGACTTCTGCACAACACAACTGATGGTCCCAACCCCATTGATAAAGCAAGAAATTCCACTAATTAACCCTGATAAGGCACACCTGTGAAGTGGAAACCATTTCAGGTGACTACCTCTTGAAGCTCATTGAGAGAATGCCAAGAGTGTGCAAAGCAGTAATCAGAGCAAAGGGTGGCTATTTTGAAGAAACTAGAATATAAAACATGTTTTCAGTTATTTCACCTTTTTTTGTTAAGTACATAACTCCACATGTGTTCATTCATAGTTTTGATGCCTTCAGTGAGAATCTACAATGTAAATAGTCATGAAAATAAAGAAAACGCATTGAATGAGAAGGTGTGTCCAAACTTTTGGCCTGTACTGTACATACATACATACATCTTAATTAGCCACAAAAACAAACCAGCACAGTATTTGTCCACATGCGTGCTTGTGTAAAGAATTTTGCGCTTTGAGTTTATTGTGTTTCAGTATTTAACTTAAGATGGTGAAGTTAAATTAGGGTCAGAAACGCACAATGAAAAATATGTTATCGCTCTCTGTTGGTATTCCTCTCTCTTACACACACAGTCTGTAGGCTAATCCTGACCTGTGAGAAGGCATCTGTTGACTATTGGACTCTGCAACCTGCCTCAAAAGACCTCCAGAGTTGATAGCTAAGAAACATAAAACAGGTGCATACAAACACACACACACGCAGAAAGCGAGAGAGGAAATGGTCCCCAGATTGTGATGGAGAATGTGCAAAGGGGGATTTTTCCTGGTCCTGCTGAATATCAATGCATCTTATTCCAAACACCAAAGCACATGTGCAGAGGTGCATGGGCATCGTTTGAACCACTGTTTGCATGTGGCAAATCCAACCAGTGCTGATGTAAAAAGGTGAAAAGTCATTTTTAGCCAGTGCTGCTTGTGGGATGAGACTAACATATGGAACTGTGAATAAAAGTGCCCCTTGATTTAATCAGTAAGCCACTTTAGATCTAATCTTCTATGCTGTCTCATGCGAAACATGTAAATAAAAACATAAAAAGGAAATAAGATGCCATGGGAATTATTTGTTCACATGAAATAAACTTTATTAATGCAAAACACACACCATTGTTAGTTATTTCAATTCCTCAGGGGTACATCTCAGACCATTTTTCAACATATAGTCCATTACAGTTCAGGCTCACATTAATTACCGTTATAGCCTTTTATCTATTTTTTTCAGCTGATGAACTTATAAACTGGTGTTTCATTAATCTCATCTCACACAGCCTGCAGCATAAGAGTCAGTTTTCTACCCCCTGCTGCGTATGCATATAGATTTCTATAGTAGCCAGGTTATTGCAGATATCAGGAATGCAGAGAGAGCAATTTGTCATGGTTTGAGAAACAGCAGGGGGTCCGACCGAAAGTGAGGGTTTTAATGATTCCACTTGTCGAGTGTGAAAGATGACTTCTTCAGCTTTCTGATATATTAGGGTGACGGGAAAGAAAGGGCATGGATTGGACAAACTACTGTGAGGTTCTGAGCAAACATGTTGAGTCTTATACTACGTGGTGTTGTTGCTTTATGCAAATGTCTTTTTGTGTGTGGTTGTGTGTATGTGTGTATTTGAATACATGTTTAAATGAGAATGTGTTGGAATACAGCAAAATAATACAGTCAGCTGAAAAACGTTTTTAGCCTTGATTAGAGATTTTCTAAATTGCTAAGGCACTCTTAATGAAAGTTGGATCCACTTCATCTTCATCATCGCCTTCTTAGAAGAGAAGAAGTCTTCTTTTGCAAATGTCTTCGGTGGTTTTACACATTTTTCACTCCATTTTTTAAAACAGTTGACACAGATCTAATTGAAAGACCCAAAAATCTATTGGATTAACGGTGTTAAGGCCCAGAACCAATGCCGAAGAACAAGTGGTGCCTCACTACACCTGTGTCTTCACCAAGACATTACACATTAACACACCACAAGGACACCAGCCAACGGTCAAACATTATGCACCTGAGTGAAAGGAACTACCCGGACCAGGAGGTAAGAATAGTCTGTATTCATCATTTAAAAAGAAGAAACCAGAAGACTGTCAGGGCAGATTCAAGATGCTAGTTAGCTAGTTAGCACAATACAGTTGAAACTAAGAGCCACAAAAAAAACTAAAAAAACTCTTGCACCTGTTTGAAACTCATTTGCTCAGCAATCGGTCCTTCTCCAACGATAAAACGTTCCACCTTTGTGTGGCTATTTGCAAGCAAAAGCAGTAAAGCAGAAAACTTTCTTAGAGCAGCAGGGTTTGTTATCGCTAGTCAAATCGTCTCTCAACAAAAGAATATAATTCGTGCTATGATATGCTTGCTTGCCTTTTTTGGCACCTACAATAACTATGTTAAGTATCAACTTGACCTGGTTCATATTGATAGAAGTTTTTTTTTCTATGGTGTGATGATTGATTGATTAAATATTTTGCCACAAGTTGTTAGATAATTAAATATTTGCTTTTCTTGCATGTTTTTAATGTTTTGTGAGTGCTGAAGCATTTTGCAAACAAAATGTGCCACTTTGGCCAGAGACTTTTGGAACAGTGATGAAGTTCAGCCAGCTAAAGACGCTGCTGCTGAGCTTGAAGTTGACATAGAAGTCAACCAGCCTGTTGAAGCAGAGGATCCAGAGGGAGGGCAAGACAGAAGACAATGAAGAAGGTTGTGAAAGGAGCAGCAAGCCATTTAGTAGCTTGTCTGACGCCATCTCTGACATTGACAGTGGCACTGACAACTATGCTGAGGAAGTATACCCAGCATCAGTGCCCTCCTCTTGCCCAGTGCCAAATGACAAGAGGAGCAGCAGGCAATTCGGGCGCTTGTGCCATCTCCATCAGCGACATAGACAGTGATGGTGAGGAAGTATACACAGCTTCAGTTCCCTACTCTAACCCAGCACCAGGAGGTTTACCAGGAAGAGAGGACAATCATAAAGGTGATGAGATGATCGTTAAGCCATTCAAGTGCTTGTCTCATATCACTTCTGACACAGACAGCGAAGTTAAGGATGTAGACCCAGCATCAGTGCCCTCCTTTTGCCAAGAGTGTAAACGATCCAGGAAGAGGTCCAGAGAGGAGGATGATTAAAAGATGGGAGAGGCATAAAACAATTCAGATACTGAAAGTTTGCTGACAGACATTTTACAGAGACTTACAGAGCCTGTAAGAGCCATCTCCAGAGAGACCTCATCTAAAATATTTAATTATCAAAATATTAATGATAAAAGGTTTATCCCTTATTCTGATGACTCTAATGCCATATTACTCTTTTAAATACATCTGTCGACATTGTACTTAGTCATCATTTCTTAGTTTGGATCACATATCCTAAAATGTTTGAGTTTCTAGAGATTTGCATTCTTTGCTTTTGACAAAGGAAGTAATAAAATGCTTGGTATAAACTTTACAGGTTTTCCATACATTGAAGGAGGTATACACATGTATCAGTAGGTGTTTGATTTACTGAGTAAAAATGTAAAATTCTGAGGTCAAAATATGCAATTCATTTTGGGTCACTTAGTAACTTGGAATTTAATCTCCAAAAATGATATAAGCAGCTTCAAACTAAGAACTGCAACAAGCACAGCGCCTGTCAAGGTCCATGATGCTCATGTGTATAATACACCCATGGTTCATGTCAAGCTTACATTTGCGTTAAAGCCACAGTCTTTGCACCCATTTGCAAACATGGCAGTTTTCATACAGTGTCATTAGCTATTTTAATCATACAATGCAATTAATCAGATATGAGAAGAGTATTGGATTTCTACATCCTTTTTATAACTCTGAAACTGAGGACTTAAGTAAATGAGCTCCAAGAAAATGACCTCTGAGAAGAGGTTTGCTGAAAGAGAGAGAGAACACGCGAGGGAGTTTGTTTGCATTCCCACATAGTGTTTATATATCATCAGTGTGCCACGCAGCACAGCCCTGCTGTCTAGGACTCTGTGTGTATGTGGGTGTGTGTGTGTGTGTGTGTGTGTGTGTGCATGTGTGAGAATCATGAATCATTCTCTCTAGGATTCCGAGTAAGTCTCTGACAGCAAAGTGAAACCATTAGACCTGACAAGATGTGGACTGGGGACAGTTCATTCACAAAATTCGATACAGTTTACTTTTCTGTAAAACAAACTTGTATTCCCCTATTATGGGAAACATATTTACATAAAAGTAATAACATAATCTACTTTATTCATTTAGCCTGACTTTAAAGTTTATATTTTGGAGTAATTAATCTCAACTGTTTGCGGTAGACCGACTTCGCAGAAAGGACAGATAAATGAAAGCATAAGTGCTGAGTCGGGCCGGTCCAAAACCTCTACAGGAGTCTTTCTCAAAGTAAGGGTCGTGACCCAAAATAGGTCATAGACCCTTTTTTATCGGATCGCCAACTGGCAGAGTAAAATGCATAATGACGCTATGATATGTGAATTCATTTTCTAATTACAATCAGTGTTGGGAGTCATTACTCAAAAAAGTAATGTATTACACATTACACATTACTTAGGAAAAAGTAATACCTTACTGTACTTGATTACTCCCTGGAGAAAGTAATTAGTTACAGTACTAGTTACATTACTCGTTAGTGTAAAATTGCCTGAAATGCATTGTCATGTAATTCGTAATTTGCCAGTTAACGAAATAGCATTAAACCTTATGTGTAACAATCCTAAGGTAGGTATAGTTAACGAGATGGATATACCCAGTCGGCTTCACCAGGGGGCAGCCAGAGGACACTGGGCACGCCTACACACCGGCAACCTGAACACAGCACCCGACTTGCCGTGCTAAGTTGCCACTAACAAAGTTAGCATCCATCATTCCAGGTTAACTTTAGAGGTAAGTATTAAGGAAAGCATAGTGATGGTAGCTAATGGTATACATGCCCACATTTGGCTAATATTACATATAAGAGGAGTAATGTTAACCCTGTAACGTTATTGTAACTTTAGCTGAAGTTGAAGTTAGCTGAAGTTAGCCGAACGTTACTGATTTTATGTGAGGATATGCTCAGTAATGAGAGCTGAAAAATGAACAAATTGGACAGACATCTCGAAACAAAACATTTTCAGCATTGGGGCAAGTCAAAGGCATTTTTCCGTGCAAAGAAGGGACTTGAAAGAGACAGTGTTTTGACAGAGGAAAAGTCAGTCATCATGTATTTGTGTAGTCCATCCATCCATTTTCTTAACCGCTGTTCCTCTTGAGGGTCACGGCGGGGGCTGGAGCCTATCCCAGCTGACATTGGGCGGGAGGCGGAGTACACCCTGGAAAGGTTGCCAGACTAACGCATAGAGACAGACAACCATTCACACCTACAGACAATTTAGAGCCACCATTTGTAATCCATTTCATATTTTCGAAATTTCCAAGTAGAAATTAGGTTACAGCATCATAAACCACCAAGAATTCAGCGAGCTAGCATACAGGCACATTAGTCCAAAAAAACAAAAAGGTTTAGGATGTTGGCCTTGTTCCTGCATCATCCAGCAGATTTTCCAAAGTGTCAAACTATTCCTTCAAGTGAAGGAAAACTACAGTAACTGGAGATTTAAATAAGTATTTACTAGAGAAAGCAGGAAAAGAAAACATTTGTGTACTGTCCAAACTAAACTAAATATTGCAAAAAGCAATGGCAACTGTTCTTATTCCTCAGGTGAATCACATCCGTGCGAGAATAAATCCCCCCTAACTACCAGCCTACAACAACACAGCTGCAATAGCAAAATCCAGCCAGTCCATTCCTGTGGTGTCAGGGTCCGGGGGTGTCATGAGAGCTGACCCCCAACACACAGCAAATAAAACTGATTTACTGCTGCTTCGCTGGCTGCACTGCACTTTATAAAACTGTCCTGGGCAGAGTTATGACCCCAGGTAACACATACATAGACACACACTCAGGCACATATAAACACACACACATGGACAATACATACAGTACTTCAACACACACACATAGATGGATAGGAAATTTGCTCTGAAGTAGACCTGTACCTGTACATGCAAGCAGATACTTTAACACAGACACATGCAGAGACTCACAAAGCGACCTTTTAAGGCAAAGAAAAGGTTACTCATAAAATGATAACCATCATGGACATTTTTAAGACCGAAACTATGACTTCAGCCCATGAGCCCATGTTGTTGCGAAGGTTTATGTTCAACTTTTCCATAAATCCTCCCAATTTCTAAGATCATTTTTCAAGTCATTCAGCTGCTTTAATGAAAGATAAGAGAAAGGGTTGCATGACAGGGTGAAAATGCAATGAAATGAGATGTGGAGAAATGAAGGAGCGTAAAAGCTGCTCCGTGTGCATGCATGTGTACATGTGAGTGTGTGCCATGCTCCGGGGATGTTGTGCAAGGCAGAGTTGGGAGAGAGCAGAGAGAGAAAGAGCAACGTGCTGGAAGACGTTTTGTAAAGCGTTTCCTAATTTCTGTTTCATCACACCATGAGAAGTCTTGCTGTAGCCAAGCTGACCTTCTCTTTATCATGTCATCTGAAACTGCTGAGGGGGTAACACTATACAGACAGCACACACACAGTACATTTATAAAAAAAAAAAAAGAGATATAATAATAAGACATATGCTCAAAAAGGTCTCTTTGCAGCTAAATGATGCTGATTATAAATATAAAATCAGCTTCCTCAGTGTAGCCAGACTCAGACAATTAAACAAAAATGACTGACAGTACATTAAAAGTCTATGGACACCACAGCGGGTGCAACAAGTCTTATTAAAGGGACATTTTGCCAATTTTCAACCAGCTTTGTATCATAAGAACATGGGTAGTATGTGCCACTAAACTATAGTAAACTTCTCTCCATCTTACCGACGGCCAGATATCCCTGCTTATCTCTCAGTTCAAATTTTCACTCGTGGGGACACTAGCTTCTGACTGGATTGAGCCGAGCATGGCATCATTGAGGAGATCACATTTTGGAGGACTGGAGGGGCATGCGATGTTTGTTTACAAAAAAGTTCATGTGTTTTTGGGATGATGAAAGTGGACATGGCAAGAAAAATAAAACTGCACCAAAATAGCAAAATTTTGGATTTGAAGCCGACAAAAGAGGTGTCCTAAATAACTCTATCACTCTATCTACAGGATACCTTTTAATTTCACCACAGAAACCTAAAAAAGGTGGAGGCTGGCTGGAGGGAGATTGACAGGGGGCTGAATGTTTCTTGTGAGCTAAATGACCCTCGCTAATAAAATGCCAGGCTACTTGCTGTTGGCTATATTGTATGTCATTTCCAGTGTGTTTTCTGATTTGAAAAGCAACGTTACAAATGTAGGAAGATAGCAATTAGGCTCCTCACCCAACTTTAAAGTGGTTACATTGCCAGTCTGATCACGAGCAAATAGCTGATACTGATTTTTAAAATATTTCCAGAAACATATTTTAGCTCACTGTTTAACTGTAATTCAAGATTGTTGGTTACCAGCCAGCAGCCAAATTGTGTCCTGTGTTTACGTTTCCCACCAGCCGGAGTGTTTATTGGTCCCATGCAGTGCAGTGCATTCTGGCAGTTGTAGGTTTCGCTCCCTCTTGAGCAACAGCAAATGCCACAGTCCTTTTCTTCTATTTTCTCTGGTTATAGTGCACCAATTTTAAAAGTACTTGCATCTTTCTGCTGCATAGACAGCTACGTTTTATGAAAATATCACCATTCCAGCAGTGAAATACTCCTTGAGCCACATAAAATAACTGTGTGACACTTAAAGCATCGCCAAGGCAGATGACTCCACAGCAGCTGCAGCCACAATCACACATACATAGTAATGGGAAGCAATGGATAAGGTGCTGTGCTCATTCATTGGCACCATTGTGGTTGCGGACGTGAGAGGGAAAACACATTCGCTTTCCCTAATTTTCCCAAACAGGTCTGTGGTTTGAAACCAACAACCTTCACTTCCAGAGAGACTAAATTAAAGGCTGACTGTATGAATCATCCAGTGGTGAGGAGCGCTAATGACATGGTGTTGAACCTAAACCCATAAGTCAGAGGGTGCAATTCCGTCGTGAGATGATTGTGCTGTGTTGTGTCACCCTCTGACCAGTTCATGCAGGATGCTACAAATACATCTGATTGTATTGTGGTGTGTGTGTGAGATATGAAAACACACAGAAAAATAAAGACAAATGCCATGTATTCCTTAGCAACCAGGTTAGGCAAAAATAAACTCCATCAGTTATTGATTTTTGTACGATCACTAATCGACAATTGAAGAATCTAGTAAATAACAGACTACTATGTAATGCCATTAAAAGTACTCCATTACCTTTGCATAAAACCCCCCAAGACACACACACACACACACACACACACACACACATTCAAAAATCTGATTCAACATGAAGCTGTGCATTAAATCCTCTGTGTTTTTAGCTGCCCCCCATTTTCCGAAAGAGGAAAAGCAGAGCCATCAACTCATGAGTTTAAATCACACACCGCTGCCACGCACTCCCCTCGACTGGTTCATCCCTCCAACCCTCTGCCATGGCGGATCGCTGACACTAAGCAGATGTGCTGTGTTTTATCTTGTCATGACACAGAGCTACTGGAGGAAACCCTTAGGACTCAGAGGTTCAGCCTGAATTTGATTTTCAATACTATTTGATACCTCATTAACTGCAGGATTGTGTGTAATGGTAATATAATAATCTGATGACAAAATGTCTGAGCTTTGACATTAAGCAGATGCCTGTTGGAGGTAGACTTAACTACCGAGTTTCCTCGGGGTCTGGCCAACAGGAAATCAGATTCAGGCTTGGTGTTTTTGGTTAGAATCTCACCACTGATACACACTCGTGCAGCAACACAAGCCTGTTTGCACCATCAAAGGATAGTTTACAATGATTATTGTATCATAAACAATTAAACAAGCTATTTAGACTTAGTAATTATTAATATGTTAAAAAAAACTTAAAACAAAATCCAATCTTGGACTGTTCAAAAAAAGTGTGTGAGGTTTGACTTTTCAATTATACCAGCCTGAGGCCTTTTCAGCAACTTAAAATAATGGTTGATCATGATAAAGTGTGAGTGCTGAGACTAAGCAGATGTGCGGTGTGTTATCTTGTCATGCTACAGTGCTACCAAAGTCAACCCCTCGGTTTTCAGAGGGCCCTGCCTGCCTGCTGCCCTCCTTTGTGGCCCGTGACGGCTCTAACAGTTTCCTGATTAACAGCAGCTGTCAGTGCAACAGGGGGGATGACCGGACCCATTATTAACTATTAACTCTTTCATGTAGGGTTGTTATGCAGAACTGGGTTGCCTAATGTGTCAAGGTTGCACCAGAGCTGCATGGTCCTTGTGTAATTTCTCATAGTATACATCATACAGTGTGTTTAAGTGTGAGCGATTGTTCAGCACGTAAAAACCTACACTATGATTTTTGCTTTTCATCACAGCTGAAAAATAGCAAAGCACTCCAGAATCAAACAAAGAGTATGACTATGGTCAGTGCTTGATCAGTGTTAGCCTTTTAAACTGATGTGTGTGTATCTGACGTGATTCATCATGTTAAGCCTCAGTCTGTTGTTGCAGGCTAATCTGCTGTATTAAAGTGCATGTGTGAAGTATAACTCACCATTAGAGAGGAGAGGCATGACAGCATGTCAGCTATGAGTGAAATGTTGGCCCAAGCCTTGTTCACCTTGTACCAGACTGGCAATTACACAAACAATACACGCAGGCTCAGTTGGGTCAATAAATAGCAGCCACTACTTTCATTCTAATTACATAGACAATATATGACGCATGTGTCAGTGTCTATCTCTGTCAGTCTCTCTGTCCTCCCCACCCTCCCACCTTCACCTCTGCGTAGTGTGGCACAGCCATGAGAGTGGGACTGGAGATTCCTGGAGGTGGGAGGAGGGCTTATCCCGCTCTCTGTCACCCAGTGATGAGAGGTGATCCTGGGATTAGAGCTCTGTTGGTTCAGGCTGGGCCACTGGAGACAGACTGGGGCTGGCATAGACACAGCAGCGGGGATGAGGGAGGGGGGCGGGAGGGTGTTAGGAATAAAGGAAGTATGAAGGTGAGGAGGAAGGGGACTGGTTAAAGGAGGGATGAGAGGGAAGGGAATAAGAGAAAGATTGCTGCGAAATGAAGAGTGGTAAATTTGATAAGATGCTGTTATCATGACCTTTGGCTCAAGCAGAAGTCTATCTATGTATGCAGTTTGTTCTTCTGTTTGTTTGAAAGCTAAGTGGTGGGCCAGTACCTCCACAACTGTTCTTTAGAGCTTAAGATGTATATACAGTCTATTAAAGAAAGAAATTACCAAGTTCTTTTCAACATTTCCTACAGTGCTTGTCTTCACCCCCCTGGGCAGCCCAGTCGCCAGAATAAATTGTTGACACTGTACAATTCTGCAAACCACAGATATGTTACATTTGTTTGCTTTAAAAATATATCAGCATTTCTAAAGTGACGTCAGGTTACATTTATATGAGTTTCTCATCAGGAGGAAGAGGAGGAGATGGAGACAGCTGCCAAGAAGCAGACCACTATTTGAGACCAGTGACATTTCCAGTGGCGACAAAACTGGGTTTTTAAAGCCAAAACGTGATGTTTTCCTGACCCAAACCGAGTAGTCCTTGAGTTCTAGTTCTTAAACCCAACCACATGTTAACCACAGCACTGTCACAACATAAAATTGAAAGTGAAACATAAATAAAGTAGTTTCAACATGTCTGCTACATATGAAATATACACATTTATTTAAAAATTTTTCTCTAAAGTCTGATGTAGCTCCACTCTGGATACCACTGTGAAGACTTCATGTTGTTTGAATTTGCCAGCATAGAACATGGCACATGAAAATACACCAAAATATACTAAAAAAAACAGGATTCAGATTGGATTCCTCCTTTACTCATCGATCTTTAAACTGTCTTTGTCAAAAAGACACAATTTAATGTATCTCTGCCGTTCTGCTGTAATGACTACCTTTCCCACAAGGATTATTAATCTTTCATTCAATTCAAACACGACCCTTTTCAACTGGTCTGATGCTCAAAAACCAAAGATCACCTGGAAAGAATAAAAAAAAAAGTGCCTCAGTTACACAAAACACAAAACACTGGTAGGTCTGTGATCTGTTCTGGATCAGTGGAGTGTTGGAGCACTGTATGACACTGATAATGAGGGTTAAAGAAGAGTAGTGAATCAAACCAGTCTGCACGGGACCTCCTCTCTCCACAGGTGCAGCACCTATTCTGTTTCAGATAGAGGTCATTGTCACCCCCGCTGAGGGGTGGAGGGATGAAGGGAGGGATGAAGTGACCAGAGGACAGGACCCTTCAGCACCTCTTTGGTTTGACAATGGGTTGCTTCTGCCTGGCTAAATGTTGGGTTTGTGTGTGGAGGGAGGGGTCAGGAGTGTGTGTGTGTGTGTGTGTGTGTGTGTGTGTGTGTGTGTGTGTGTGTGGGTGTGTGTGTGTGTGTGTGTGAGAGAGAGAGAGAGAGAGAGAGAGAGAGGGAGAGAGAGAGAGAGAGAGAGAGAGAGAGAGAGAGTGTAGGACAGAGGGAGAAGGAGTCATTACCTCATGGAAGCCCTATCCTCCACATACACACATGCACAGACAGACACAGAACTCTTCTCTTGCTCTGTGCTCTGACCTTGTACTGACCTGAGCCAGTATCTGGTTCACCTGTCCACAGGGGATCTCCTCATCCTGCTGTCAACTCATCACTCTCTTTCCAACCATTATACCTCTGTGGCTGCAGACTGGACAGAAAAATGGAACTATAAGCTATTGTAATGCCTGTTTACTAGTAACTGTGAAATAGGCGAGATTACCAAAAATAAATTAGGGGGGGTTAACATAATGATTTTACACTCAATAGAGTCAGGTCGATAAAAATGCAACCTCTAATGATGCAAGTACATGGTTAAGGGTTTTTTGGCATCTCTGCTTTAGTTTCTGGCAGGGAGAGATGCAGTAAAAGGCAGGGGAGAGTGAGAGAATGATATGCAGCAAAGGGCCCAGGCTGGACCCCAACATGGGCCGCTGCAGTAAGGACTCAGCCTTATTGGTACATGCTCAACATCGGAGCTATGCACCCCAAAATACTGGAACTTTTTAATCATATCTACTGCCATAAAATATGTTCAGAATTCCCTGTGCAAAATAAAACTAGAATCACAAAAGAACTGTAACTTTGCAGGTGTAATAGTGCAGAAACACACCTAACTATAATAGAGTAGGGGGGAGGAAACTAGGGGAAGGGGGTAAACAGTGAGAAATGGCCCTTTTGCTCCCTCCTGTGGGCAAATCAGTCACATATGACCAAGTGTCAATCTTGTCCAGTTTATCTGTGCAACTAGAGAAATTGTGATTGTGAGATTGTAAGGTTTCTTTCCAATGTTTTGATTGATCACAACCTGCAGTATACAGCTCAGACTAGTACAAATCTGTCAAGTTAATGTGTTCAGCAGCTTTTTAAGAATGATTTAGTCTTGATTTAATAAACTCCAGCCAATCCTAAAATCAAGGAAGAAAGCCCTGGTAGTAGACATTAAAGTCAAGTGTTTGTGTTAATATAGAACCTTGTTTCTCAGTGAAACTATGGCAGGAGGTGAAAAAGAGAAACACTGTGAATAAGAGTACTTATGGAAAAGAAGCAGTGGTAGCTCCTCCAGCAAGGGCTGAGTGATGGAGAGAGGAGAGCACGGCCTTCACCTCCGTATGACACCCATCCATCCACCATCGTAACAGGAGCGCATCAGAGCGACGGCCAACAAAGGCAGCTGGACCGGTTTGAATTGTGCACTCACCACAATAAAAGGTCATGGAGAATATCTGTGTGTGTGCGCATGAGTGTGTGTGTGTGTGTGTGTGTGTGTGTGTGTGTGTGTGTCATGACAGAGACATCCATGGTTTGGTCTACTTAGCCTCTGTCCTGTCATCAAAGGACACAGGTGAGAGCAGCATTGTGGGTCCTGAGTTCTCATGTTACCCTTTCAACTCAGGGAGGGCACATCAAAGACGGGGGCTTAGTGAGTACAGAATGCATGCACACACATGCACACTCACAAGATCATAAAAAATGCAATAGCATGTGCACACAGACAATACGTTACACATACACACACAGATACACAAAGTCAGGAACATACCAACATGTAGGAGAATGTGTACACACAAGCACACACAAAATGAATATAACTGTGTGTGCATAAATTATGTAACTCTTTCCCTTTTTATCCTGAGCACCACTTTGAACAAATTGGTCTTTTTTCTATTACTCATCCTGGCATATAGAGATTCAGTATATGACAGTCTTATCAAAGCCTTCCACACACACAGTTATAAACTTGTCCTCACCGGCCATAACATGAATGTGGGCTTATAAAATAGATATTCCTGCAATGCAAGTGGTCAAAACGCTAAAGTTCTGCCCTTGCCTATAGCTCATCTGGTTGCTGTAAGAATCCCACTGAGACACAAGTAATGACCTGCCAACTCATCATAATTTAAGTACCATCTTCTGGACCTGCATGAAGCAGACCTGTCAGGCCCTGTTAGCAAGACAGTGGGGGTATGCCAGGTGCTTCTTTGCAGCAGCCAATGCATGCTTTACACGCCATTTGCAGGCATGGAGACATACCAAAGCTCACTCACAAGCACAAATATCTGCATGCTAAACCTTTAATGTTTAGCAATGCAGTGCACTTTGCTGCTCCTGAACAGCAAAAAAAAAGTTAAATTTCATCAACTAGGAAATGTTCACTACAAAGACGTTAATGTTTCAAGGCAGAAGAGTGGTGCTGACTTCAATTTGAAAATGGGCCAAGTACATGACATTTTCTAAATGTGATAGTTTTTCATTTGGTTCTCTCTGGCCTATGGATAGACAGTGAATCATAACAGTCCTTACCAAGCTTGAAAAGGCACAGAGCCCTCTGTGCTTTTTAGAGATCAATATGTCAGAGAGATTGAGTGATACAGGTCAGATGTGTTTATGTGCTTGCAATACCTCAGAGTGTGCAAATGAAAACAAACCAAGCCTCAGCCCACTTTCCCAAAATCAACTCGGTGCTAACATTAAGCTTTGTTCCATTTTAGGTTTTCTCACATTGTATGATAAAGTTGAACCCAATAAATCTTATGTAACTTGAGACCCGAAGTGAACATCCACACAAAAAGTGAATTTACTCTCTTGGTGTTTGTCTCCAAAATGTGCTCCAACTTCTAACTCATAACGCATAAAAATCCTTGGTTAAGCAGCATGTGTTGAATCTGTTTTGTTTGTTCTTATTTTTTGTACTTTCTACTCATATTCATAGATTTGGAAATCTAGACTTAATTTGTAGCAAATGATCAACAACAGTGGAATAAAAACATGACAGTTGTACCTCAGATGTGGTGCGCTGCTGTGATCTTTAATGGCAAGTTCTTAGTCTTGGATCATGTAAATAGTGAAGTTCAATGACGTGAAAGTTGGTAACAACCTGCACTCTCTCCAACACCAAACAGGAAGCAGCAAACTGGGTGGACAGTAAACATGACTGGGACTCCAGAGAGGCACAAACAGTGTTTGGCAGTAACAGTAATAATATTACTTTTTCCAGTAACTAATTACTAATAAGATTTCAGTAGAAATATTACAATTACCCCAAAATCAAACAACTTGTTGCAATGCCACTTTGGTTGTCAGCCCACTACTGACCTGAAATAGAATACTCACATCAGTGGACTCATTTTTGTAATCAGCGCACTGCGCAGGTGCTGGAAATATTCCCATTACTTTGATTTTTTCAGGAGAAAAGACAACAAGACCATCATAGCTGCAGGTAGTTGTAGTAAAACTCTTTCCACTGCGAAAAACACATCCTAAAACTTCCGGTCTGAAACATCGACTACAACCGACAGCACAACAACGTGCACCACCAGGAAATACACACCGCCAAAGGTGAGGCCCCCTCGGCCATGGATGTTGGTTGTAGCACTACACTAACTAAACAATCACAGCTGGAATTTACTCCTGGGCAGCTGCAGTGCAGACTACGAAGAAGTAATAAAGCTTGTGGCTGGATATGTGTTGAATGAAATGTTGCTCTACAAGTAACTCTCCGTCTTTCAGGCAGAGCCTTGGGAAATACTGGTCACAGGCAACAGAAGCCCCCCCCAGGTAAAAAAAAAAAAAAAAAAATGTTATTTGCACATTCACACAGAGGCACACAATTGAATTTTAGGGAGATGTGTGTGTTATGGGGTGTAACAGAAAAGTAATATAACAAGTAATGTAACGAATTATTGTTGGCAGGGAGTAATAAGTAAAGTAATATTACTTTTGAAAAGAGTAATGAGTAATATATTAGATTTTTAGAGTAACAAGCCCAGACACTGGGCAGAAGAATGTGAATAAATCTCAGTTTTCTTGGACTATGGAAAAGGAGGAGAAATTGGTAAAGTTGTGGAGTGAACAAGACTTTTTAATGCAGTGTGTGCATGATCCACCAACTGGCACCTTTTATAGTGAAACAGATTGAAACAGTTTGTCTCTCATTCCAGTGGTCTCCTCCTGCTAAAACAACACAGCTAACCAATGGAGGCTGGGGGCGAGTTGAGGCTACAAAATCCAAAATGTAAAGTTTGTAGGCAAATACAGTTTATCCCAACTGACAAGAATATTGTTGACATTTTATCATGTGTTTCAAAAGTTACCCATTTTTGTGGACATGTAAGGAATTGTTAATGCATCATATTTCTTAAAGGGAGTTTGGCATAATGTTTTCCACCAGGAGGAGGACGGGATATAATCTTTGTAGGAATCTACCAGTAGGTGAGGTTTTGCAAATAGTGACCCTGAAAGATCCCTAGTCTTTGTAAAATCTTAAAATCTGTAACTAGAACTCATATTGTCTTCAGATGTGAGAGGGTGTCAGACTTCAGTCTTTTAAAAGTCTTTTCAAAGTCTTTCTATGTATGGTAGGCAGAACCTGATGGCTGAACTAATAAATGAAATATCCACCATAGATAAGATCATAGTGTTGTGACAATTTTTAACCATCATGCTAAATTCTTGGTCTGGATACCATGTTTGTTTTCTTTGAATCGCTCCTTTTAACGTCTTTAAGCTTTAGGCAAAATCGTGAAAAAAAAAAAAAAAACACATCTAGGTTGGATAATCTATGCTCTTAACAAAGGGGTAATGAAAAAGGTTTGAAAATGTATTTTTAAGAAAATATGTATTTCTTATTCATCAGGTATTCTGCGTCTTGTACTCACACAACACACGACATACCTGTGATTATTTACTTGACTGCACTTGTGCTTGTAGGTGTCGTCTACATAAAGCCTGTTGTCTTCGTGACTTTTAACACCAAGGAGAAGCCATGTTACAGCTGAAACATACTCTTTAGTTAAGAATTTTCACATATAAATCACATTGAGGAGCCCAAGCTGTGTCTCTTTCAGAAACCAAAGTATAGGCATTACTAGTTTTTTTTTTATTGTCTTTCTGTGTTCTCCCCCCATGTCAGCACCTGTGGAGTTGGTTGCGAGCCTGGTTTGTCTTTTTCAATAAATATTGCTGCTTGCTATGAAACACTTTAAGTAACTGAGGTAATGTTTTCCACTTGGTGGTAGAGCAGAGTTGGTCATGACAGAGTTTGGCACATTATATAACTTTGAAGTCAGATCCTCATCTGATCCAATGTCTGCTTTAGTTCCCGAGACACTATCTGTGGCATCGTCAGCTCTCAAATATGCATTCAGAGTGACACGAACCATAACCAAACTGTAGATTCATCTCTGTTGAAGAACATGTCTATTAAGATATGAACATGAGCTATGTATTATTGAGGACTTCCAAGAGCATGCATGCGTATGTGTACACATACTGTTTGCAACTATTGTATTCTGCTAACTGTTGAAATGTACTGATTTTTAGTAATAAAATCCAAGTGTATCAAGTCAATATGACAGGAGTCGTGTTAAGGGAAAGCAATAACCACTAGTTTGATGGAAAACATAAAAGCGATGACACATCTAATGAGAAAAATGAAAATGTGTTCTGCCATACATCATAAATGTTTCATGAGTCAACCCTACCGTTATTGAACTCAAAGCAAACATTTCTCAAGATATCACATGTAGCCTCTCTCTCCGCTAAATATATCAGATGTCACTTTATGTGCAAACTAAATCCATATTGATGCTGATCACTGTCATGTGTGTTTATTCTGTTGTTCAGTCTGGTTCAGATGTTAAGGAGCTCAAGTCTCCCTCAAACCTCAAAGGTTTCAACAACAGAACAATAAGTTCTCTATTTTCTCCTAATGATAACCTTTTTTATTACAAGGATATATATATCGTCTAACCACCACCTCGACATAATAATCACTTTCGCTTCGTGATGCCATTTTTACAAGAGTTTAAAAAAGAACAAAGAAAATAATCCAGAGCAGAAGAATCTTTTTTTTTTCGTTGTTTTTTTTTTTCACATACACCTCCACCACAAGTCCTTCTTCTGAGCCCAAGAAGTGATGTCATCTCTGATTGTTTTTCCCCTAATAATGAGGTCCGACACACATGGATGACTTGATATGGTGTGTTTGTGTGTGCGTTTCTACAAACACAAATGTGTAATGTAGCCGGTGCCAATGCTGGTGTCTTGGCACTGCTATCACTCTGAGTGTGGCTCAAACAACATCGCAGCTCCAGCTGTGTGCTGCACTGGGATCAGCTTACTCCCAAACACACTCACTGTACTGTACACTAAACCTTTAGGGACAACTGCTGAAATGATCCACGACCTGCTGCTTGAAGGGAACCATAACCAGCCCCAAGTCTGTCTCACAGTAGCACTCTCCTCCATCTCATAACTTTCTCTTAACCCTCCAGTTATCCTTAGTGACAGCAGTAGCCTGTCTTGTGGTGAGAGGAGAGACGGAGAGGGGGAAACCGAGGACAGAAGCAGGAAAATATGGTGAGATAAAATGAGACAGAGCCAGATGGAGGGGGTGAAAGGGGAGAAAAAAGTTGCTATGGTCTACAAGTTGGAACCTAAAATTAAACAAGGGAAGTTTAGAAGTTACGGATGGATTGTAAACAAAGTGAAGCCTGTGCATATATCTACCATATACAAGCTTATGGTTAATGATAGCCGACATAAACCACTGTAACAAAAGCTCTTACACTCCTCCAGAGATGGTGTGTTTGTTGCCTCTCAGATCAGCTCACAGAAGTTCAAAAGAAAAAAACAGATTACATACAGTACACCTCACACTTGCAAAAGACAAACAGTTCTCCAAAAGCCCTACCTGAGTGTAAATTGTTGCATACTGATAATCCTGTAAACATTATGCGTGTGTGTTACAGTCTAATAAGTGTTACCTCTCCTTCTACATATCCATGGGTCAGTGCCTTCTGCAGAGATACATAAAACACAAGGTGTGGCTGAATTTGCAAACTGTAAATTCTTTATGCTCAATAAATAATGTGAATGATCAATTACCAACCATTACCTTCAGTTAACTGGACGTTAAATCACGGAGCTTTCATTGCCAGCACATGTGCTGGATTTGATTCCTTGCTAAAGAGGGTGTCAAGAAGAAATACAGCACAGTAGTCCATTACCTCGAGGCTTCAAAGCTTTTGCTGTATAATAATAGGCACAGTGTGGATTTTAGAGGGTATTTTAAGCCAATTACTGAATGTATTTCACAAAGCCAACTTTGTCTAGTTGTCAGGGTGCATGGTTATAGATGAAAATCCAAAAGTTGCAATAGGGTATTGAATTTAGCTGTTTGCACAAGATTAGGGTTTAATTGAACAGGGTTAATCAAACTTTTGTATCTTATTTCACTCTTACATTTGTGTTTTTTAAAACATCTATCGTGGGGGTCCCTGCATAAAAAAGACCATGATCCTTTGTGGCTGCTGCAAAAAACAACAACTTTGCAACACTTAAAGAAAACCCACTGCTCACCTGTTCAGGATTATCCAAGGTAATAGAGTTAAAAGTCCATGCAGGACAAAGACACTTCCGCACATCTGTTTACACTGACCTGACCACGTGTAAGTCACTTTTATGAGAATGACCTTCTCTTCCACTCCTGTCTCCAAATTTCACACTTCTCCACCATGCAAAATGTAAGCATAATCAAGGATTATATGCATGTCTGCAATATTATAGATGACTAGAGTGTACTTGTAGTGTTTTGAACCAGTAATTTCACTGATACGTTTAAGTTTGTTTTCCTCACATATTGTATGCCTCTACATTTTACATCTGTTACAGAGTTAAAAACAAAACAACAAGTCACATGAAAAATTCATGATAAACTGTGAGAATGACACAAAAGAAATGAGCCAAACAGCAGCTGTAGCAGAGAAGAATTAGGTGCTGAAACTGTCCAAAGTACAAACTGCCAATTGGCACTCAGCTTAACGGATACAGTACATGCTGAATGTGTACAACAGACTGTAAGAATAATGGACTTAACGAACGTGATGTCACTTATTGGTTTGTGGACTACTGTTTTGAAGCCTTGAAGAGTTCAGCATTTTGGCCGTCGCCATCTTGTTGGAGGGGTGGCAGAAGTGACCATATTTTGGGAAGAAGCTGGTGCTGTCAAGGAGTGACGGGTGGATCTGACTGAAGAGCCAAGGACACTATCGGCAAACAGCATGTGATGTAACTCAATGTGACCTGCCCTCAATTATGCATGACTTTAAGCCTTAATAAAATGCAAATAGGTAAGTAAAATGGACGCACTAGTGGAGTGCAAAGGGCAGGGTTGCATACGGGCTGAGCAACACAAATGCACTTAAATTAAGGATGACATCATTGGTTTGCATCTATCTTGGCAAGTTTGCATCTACCTTAATTGATCCTGAACTTAATGCATCACCACCAAATCAGGCACGCCCACAACAGTGGGTGACTAACAGGTGCATGCTGGGTCTAGATAAGAGGCTGAAATACTCATGGTGGATACTCTGGCAGGGATATCTACGTTTACTGGGGAACTATTACCCTAGATACAGATATAAATATTATTCGAGCACAGTGTTACACAAATAGTTTTACTCTTCTTTTTTATATATATTTACATCTTTTTACAGTACTTTTACTTCAGTCAAATTTACTGTTGCTTCTAGCTTTGGTGATCCACTAACTTAGTTAGTAACTAACTCCACTAACTCTAGTGCCATCACCAAGTCAAAAATCACTTTGTCAAATATTTCGGTTTATAACCAAATGTTTTTAAAACTTATGACAGTCCCATCAGCCCTCAGCTGTTTTTTGATTTTTTGTTGGCGTTATTTTACAAAGATGGTGAACATGCTGAACATTATACCTGCTAACAGTAGCATGTTAACACTGTCACTGTTAGTTGTAGACTCTGGGTCTTTTAAACATGTATATAAAACATATATATATATATATATATATGTGTATACAGTACAGGCCAAAAGTTTGGACACACCTTCTCATTCAATGCGTTTTCTTTATTTTCATGACTATTTACATTGTAGATTCTCACTGAAGGCATCAAAACTATGAATGAACACATGTGGAGTTATGTACTTAACAAAAAAAGGTGAAATAACTGAAAACATGTTTTATATTCTAGTTTCTTCAAAATAGCCACCCTTTGCTCTGATTACTGCTTTGCACACTCTTGGCATTCTCTCGATGAGCTTCAAGAGGTAGTCACCTGAAATGGTTTCCAACAGTCTTGAAGGAGTTCCCAGAGGTGTTAAGCACTTGTTGGCCCCTTTGCCTTCACTCTGCGGTCCAGCTCACCCCAAACCATCTCGATTGGGTTCAGGTCCGGTGACTGTGGAGGCCAGGTCATCTGCCGCAGCAATCCATCACTCTCCTTCTTGGTCAAATAGCCCTTACACAGCCTGGAAGTGTGTTTGGGGTCATTGTCCTGTTGAAAAATAAATGATCGTCCAACTAAACGCAAACCGGATGGGATGGCATGTCGCTGCAGGATGCTGTGGTAGCCATGCTGGTTCAGTGTGCCTTCAATTTTGAATAAATCCCCAACAGTGTCACCAGCAAAACACCCCCACACCATCACACCTCCTCCTCCATGCTTCACAGTGGGAACCAGGCATGTGGAATCCATCCGTTCACCTTTTCTGCGTCTCACAAAGACACGGCGGTTGGAACCAAAGATCTCAAATTTGGACTCATCAGACCAAAGCACAGATTTCCACTGGTCTAATGTCCATTCCTTGTGTTTCTTGGCCCAAACAAATCTCTTCTGCTTGTTGCCTCTCCTTAGCAGTGGTTTCCTAGCAGCTATTTGACCATGAAGGCCTGATTGGCGCAGTCTCCTCTTAACAGTTGTTCTAGAGATGGGTCTGCTGCTAGAACTCTGTGTGGCATTCATCTGGTCTCTGATCTGAGCTGCTGTTAACTTGCGATTTCTGAGGCTGGTGACTCAGATGAACTTATCCTCAGAAGCAGAGGTGACTCTTGGTCTTCCTTTCCTGGGTCGGTCCTCATGTGTGCCAGTTTCGTTGTAGCGCTTGATGGTTTTTGCGACTCCACTTGGGGACACATTTAAAGTTTTTGCAATTTTCCGGACTGACTGACCTTCATTTCTTAAAGTAATGATGGCCACTCGTTTTTCTTTAGTTAGTTGATTGGTTCTTGCCATAATATGAATTTTAACAGTTGTCCAATAGGGCTGTCGGCTGTGTATTAACCTGACTTCTGCACAACACAACTGATGGTCCCAACCCCATTGATAAAGCAAGAAATTCCACTAATTGACCCTGATAAGGCACACCTGTGAAGTGGAAACCATTTCAGGTGACTACCTCTTGAAGCTCATGGAGAGAATGCCAAGAGTGTGCAAAGCAGTAATCAGAGCAAAGGGTGGCTATTTTGAAGAAACTAGAATATAAAACATGTTTTCAGTTATTTCACCTTTTTTTGTTAAGTACATAACTCCACATGTGTTCATTCATAGTTTTGATGCCTTCAGTGAGAATCTACAATGTAAATAGTCATGAAAATAAAGAAAACGCATTGAATGAGAAGGTGTGTCCAAACTTTTGGCCTGTACTGTATATACATATAGAGTTTCTTATTTTTTCAAATACATAATATGCAGCTAAACAAAGTACTAATTAAATATTAACCATTGCTTATGCTCTAAACTTTTTATTGAGTTTGTAAAATCATGAGCTGTAATTGAAAAACTATATAAATAATTATTAGTCCAAATCTACAAAATTTACATTTGCTAAATGACTATCGTTGTCAGTGTAATCTCTGCACAAACACTGTTTCCTTGCAGATGTTTCATCACCAACCCTTTCTGCCTCGTCTCAACGTTCTTTCCAAAGACATCTGCCTTCTGCTGGGCATACATTCTCAACATTTATTTGGTGACATCTTAACAGTGGAAAAATGTGCCTCAGTTCTGGGAACATGGCAATCGGTGGTGATGCCGTTGTGCAAGAGCATTCAGCTATTAAGAGCCAGCCCGACAACGGTGCGTTTGGTTCTGCTTGCAGCCTCATAAAAACGAAGAGCATCTAAAGCTCCCTCTTTGCATCCAAGCCTTAATTCATTCCTTATAATGTAACGCTTCCCCCACCACCACCACCTTGGAGCGCTGGCAGCAAATGAGACGTCACCTCCTCGCCTCCTACATGGCATGTCTGTTTTTTATTACAGGTTAAGTTTTTTTCCCCGTCATTTTTCCATTTTTTACCCTCTGAGCTTTCATTACACAAATGGGTCTTTTTTGGAAATAAGTATATGATGATAAATGACTGTTGGAGGCGCACACAGTGTTACGCTGCGGGCACATCTACCTTTGATGAGGAGTGGAGGGAGGGATGAGAGGTATGAGACTGGTGAGGTGGAAGAGAGATGAAGTCTTATTTTTCTTTCTTAAAAAGAAAGGTTCCCTTGGGACCATTTCAATTATTCATCGAAAGGTAAATTGGTCCGTTTATTTGACTGAATGAGAGCAGATTTAAAGAAAAATGACTCAGATGCTTAGGAAGTCAAAGAGGAATTTCTCGCCCAAATCCCTCCAGTTAATGTGACTGTGTGCTTCGCATGTGGTGTTAGTCTAAATGTGTGGAGCAGTGTGGTGAAGACTGGACTGATTAGCTTTGTTGCTGAGAGTTTTTCAGACAAACTTCAAATATTTCAGAGCAAAAAAAAAAAAAAGCATGGCTGCCATCATCATTAAATCTGCTATGCCTCATGAAAGTACCAACCTTTCAGAAAGGTTTTGTGTTGACCGCTTAGATCATAGTATAGCCGCTTTTAAAACAGATGCAGCCGGTTCCCTGTATGGTGTGGATCATACTGGAAAACGCCACCAGTGAAAACCCCCGCCCACACCTGCCAGTCATGCTCACCATGGCTGCAGGTTGGCAAGCCTCCAATCATCCCTTTTTACAACAACTCTGTCTGGAAAGTTCTGATGAGGTGCTAAGTGTCTCATAAAGGGTGAGATAAAACTCCTTAAATCAGGACATGACTCCTTCCATACTTCTTTAACAATGTTTTTATCATTTGCCAAGGAATGTGCATGCCCAATTTTGTGGCTGCACAGATGGTCACTAGGCCCACTTAAATTTCTGTGTTTTTAAGCATCTAAACCATAATCTGACTAGTCACTACTGAGGCTTTCTGAAATATTACTCTGCAGTTCTCCCTGCCCGCACGCTCATCAAGAGGTTAGTGAGTAAAAGTCAAGTTTGTTATTTGCTCACTTAATGACTATGGTCAACTGCTGTTCACCTCCCATTGTTGTTTGCACAACTGGAGCCTGTGCTTGTGGAACAGTATAATGTAACTGGAGAGCTCAATGGTGGTCCAAGTTCAGGATTTAATAGAGGGACCTCATTTGTTACTTCAGGCTTTTCACCCACCGACACACACACTCTTGTTTTCATCACTTCAGAGGACATCATATTGAATTCCTAGTTACTCTAACCTTAACCATAACCCGGCACTGTAGTCAAGATCGCCTTAACTGTGACCAAGTCACAACTGAATACCAGACCAGACCAGAGTCCCACACTGCATGATATAGCTCCTCCTCAAATTGATCTAAAATATCCACTTTTCCATAAGTACACCAACAAAAAACAAACAATGATTTCTCTTCATTCATCTTTTATGGCCATATATAGATCCTTTTAGGGCCGACGTCACAATGATGTCATTTCATTAGCTGGAGGCAAAACCTGCCTCTCCACCACGGGGCTGTAGGCTACAGTGTCTTAAAATGTCATCTTGTAGTATTATTAGGAGCCAGAATGGAAGGAGTCATGGCTCAAAACTTACATTTTATTAAATACCAGCCACCACTGCCTGTCAACAAAAACAAAGACAACTATGGTTAAATGCAATAAGATGAAAGGACTGACCGAGGACAATCATCAACGCTGGCATGTGCAGCGCACACTTCATATAAGGTTAGGGGAAAAGCATTCTTGGAACCCATCGGCTGTATTCAGCGTCCGATACAGCCTCTGGGGCAGACCCCCGATATTTTGGCATTCCGGTTTTATTCGGGCGGAGGAGGCGGATTTCTGTTTCCGACTTCCGTTTATATATAAGTAAATATGCTGAACCATTGCGATGGATTCAGAGTTTGCAGTGACGCCAATTATGTTCCGCCTTGTTAGTTCACCGCACGGACCGTTTAACCTGGCAACAACTGCAGCCGACTCAAACGTGATTGGTCAATATCACGCGGACTACAAACAGCCTACAACCGGAAACCAGGGCTCTTCCGCTCTTCTTCCGGAGGCAAGATCTCCGGGGTTTGCCTACAGACTCTACATTCACTGAATGTAGAGTCTGTATGTAGAGACTAGAGGAAAAGTATTGTTGTAGTGATGAATGATAGTATAGGTATTAAGGGTTATCATGTCCACCTAATCAGAAATTGGGGAGGTATTAAGAGGAATATTGGATTTCTCTGTAACACTAACTTTTCTGCGCTTTAGCTAGCGTTAGCTTCGATAGCAAAACAAACTGGAGGAAACTGTTAAAGTGGCATCCTCCCTTGTAAGATTGGCATAGCACTCAACCACAAAGCCGGCCATCTAGTCAAATCCTCCACCCACTGAGTGGGAGGATATGGGTCGGCCAGTCTGGTCCCGTTGGTCAGTGTTTACTTACTCAAGTAACACTCGCAGTCCCACAGAGTGAGTGACCTGACATGGTGTGATTGTAAATTTAGTCTGATGCTCTACACTAAAATGAGGGCCCCGTTGGTCAAAGAAACAGAGTGTTATATTTCTACATGAATTAACGACCAGTTAAGTTAATCACACATTCACTCCGTTTGACTCTCTGTCTGGGCACTTGATAACTGAACAGTACATTCCAACAGCGCTCCAAATTTATGAACGGTCCAGTTTGTGCCAGAGTGCGCTCCAGCACTCGGAATGAATATTTCAGAACGCAACACTCGTATCATCTCCCTCCATTGTCTAAAACAAGCCAAGAGAACTTGCTAGCGTCTGTGGAAAATTATTTTGCCTCCAGCTAAACCTCGCCCACCACAAACATCAAACTGTTTACTAAAAGGGTCTATGTGTGCATGTATACTATGAAGAAATGTCTTGATAAAATAATCAAAAGGCATTGCAGAGGTGAATTTTATTTGTGAGAATTTTCTTTTACAAGCAAACAGGTACAAACAAACACTAAGCAGCAGAAATCAACTTAACCATCTTTATTCAATCCTTTTTTGCACAGGCAATTTTAGTGATATCCCCATAGTTGTGGTTTTGACTGGTCTTGAAATAAAATCCAGAGTATCTTTGTTGGTGACCGAGATAAGACCAAGTAAAAATGTGATCAAGTCCAAGACCTTCAAAAACTGGTCTTGAGACCATTCTCAAATACTACAGCACAAACATAACCATGACTGAAGTAACCCTAACCCTAATCTTAACCTAACTTTGCCTTAAACTTGACACCTCCTCACCTTAATAATTTATGCTATGAAGACTAGAGTGATACACACACACTAAAATAAACACATTCAAGTTTACAGCTCAATATATAAATTTTGTCATACAATCACTCCAAGAACCTGTCACAATGATGTGCTTTCATCTGAACACCCGTCACCTGCCTTTGGACCCTCATAAAGTCTCCATCAACATCCTGCTGTGTTGCTGGAATCCAGAACCATCTGGCTCAGTTCTCAGAGGGACCATCACCATCTTTGAAGTGTGGAGCCTGCCCACAGAACTATAAGATAACTCAGAATGAATGTCAGATAAAATCAGAGTATACTGGTCAAACATAACTCTAGACTGATTTGGCCAAACAGAGTTTGCACAAAATGAAAAGCCCGAACTGCTCAAATATGTACAGCCATATGGGCACATCAGACAGTGGTACATTGCCTGCTGTGTTAGCATGAGGAAAAACAGATTTTCAGGGGATATTTAAAGCAGGTATAGAAGCAAAAGTTTAATGTCCATAAGTTTTTGTTTGAGGCATGTGCAGAAAGAATACGTAGCAATTACACAATAAGTAGGTGGAGTGTTTGATTTCAAACTCAAGACTGCTTTAAACTGTAACACAATGCATGCAGAGACAATAGTTTAAAAGGAATCATGGCAAAAGACTAGATTTGTGCTATGATTTATAAATCTGCTCAACATGTGGAAAAACCCTGGGCCACAAGGAATGACCATGTTACACCTTGATTCAAATCAAATCCAAATAAAACAGAGCAGCGGTTTTTTGACTACCAGGGCTGGTTGCTGTTTTATGGCAGATGCTGAATCATTGCATGAGTGTGGCAGGTGGGAGGTAAAAAGCATCAGAGGGGGAGGAAAACAAGAAGGGTGCAGATTTCAATGGGGGCAGCTGGAAGGAAAATTTGCAAGCAGAGAGAGATGTTCTGGAAAGCCCCCATGAAACAAAATGTACAGATAGTCAAAATCATTCACACACACAGGCGTACAAACACACTCATGGGTGTGCAGACACCTACACATACTAACATGCTCCTGCATGCACACGCAGAAGCTTACACAAACACACATTTTATTTATTTAGATTCATAAAACCTCAAAAAGTTCAACAAAAGCTATGCAAGAATGAAATAAAAAGCAACAGCAACAAACTTTTCATCATGCAATATCCAAACATACAAAGTAAACAAATGAAACCAACTTCCCACCAGCCTCATATTACACACTATAGATTCTAACATGCCACCTACAATCACATCAAAGCCCAATTTTCCAGGTGAAAGAATGAGTTGGACTTCATCATGAGGTTATTCCTTGTCTTACACACATTTATCACCAAAGTGTGTAGAACCAAAAACTATATATATAAAAAAAAACATATGTATTTTATATGTACTGGATACCCCAGCAACCTGCAGCCAAACAAGCAAGCCCTGAGCCACCAGCAGGGTCTTTTGCGGTCTACAAATTGTTTATGGTGTTACGGCAGGAAGAGGTAGCATAGCAACATTGTTTAAAAACAGTAAGAGAAGAAGAACAAAAATAAACAGCATTTCTTGTGGTTTGTTTGAAAATGTTGTGTTTTTCTGTTAATCTGCCCGTAGCAGTTAATTTTATATCGACCATTTAAAATGCCGTAAGAATCCTCTTCCTCCTGCCTGTTGTTGCTCAGTGGGAAAACTAATGATCTCAAACACATCTCACAAAACACATGAGTTGGATTTAAGTGTCTCTCTCCTTAAAACTTTATAGACAGCTGAAGATTGAGATGCCCATTATAAATCTGTTTGGAAAGGCAACTTTAAGGCAACTTAGAGACATTTTACCAGCATTGTACTCTAGATTTCCTCGCTGCCTTGAAGGATAAAACAACGTTGTTAAGGCTCTGGGCAGCTCTGTATGCTACATGGATGAAAGTCAGTGCTGGTCCTGGCCTGCGCCAAGCCAAAAAGCTGTAACAACAAGAACAAGCACTAACTCAAATCTACAGGGTTTATTTGGTTTGAGTTCCACACTGTCAGATACTGGCGAGGTCGTTTTTGGCCGCACGGCACAGCAGAGAGGAAAATGAAGTTAGAAAAGTTCTTCATCCAAGCACTTTTATATGTACTGATCTGTCAGATCAGACAAGCTGGATGGAAAAGTTATGATGAAGCTGTATAAATACTGAAGACAAGTTTTAATATAAGGTAGTTGTTAGGAAGCTATACTTTATTTCTTTTGTATTAAGACAACATTAAATATGACTGACTGTATGAATATCTTTATTTTATATTACCTGATGTAACTACTTGCTGCATTCAGAAGTTTAGAAGTTCCACGTTTTATGAACTTTCCTGTCTTTCTGAATAAGTTTATCTCTCTCTCTTCAGTAGCTCTAAATCTCCCTTATTATATTTTATCCATAGACTGCACAAAAATAATGGACATCCACCGTTAAGTCAGCCATTGGTTTGTAGACTCACGCTTTGAAGCCTCGAGTTCAGCATTTTGGCTGTCTCCATCTTGGTTTTTGGAGCCGGAAGTGATCGTATTAGGACAAAAAGGTGAATCTGACTGAAAGCCAGACAATCTGTAGACCGCCTGTCATTTAAAGTGGCTGCACCCTTAATTATGTGTAACTTTAAGCCTAATAAAATATACATGAGCGAGTTACAGAAAAATTCAACAGTTGTCACGAAAAGGAAATTAGCTATAGAGACCAAAACTGCTTTTTGTACCAGGCTGTTAAAATGTTTATTTCTGCTGTAAAGTTGGGCATTTTAACATGAGGGTCTATCTGTAGAAAAAAAGGAATTATAAAAGTGTGATTTGGTCTAATTTTGAGTTGCCAGGCAACCAGCAGAGAATCCAGGAAGTCACTGCGCCTGACCATGGAAACATCCAGCACAAATTGTCACATTTTTTAACCAATTAAACAAACACGATATAACACGTTGATTGGTGAGTTTTACAGATGCTGGTAGATGGACATTTGTACATAGCCATGTTAGCTGTTTCCCACTGTTTCCAATATTTATGCTAAGCTACGCTAACCATCTTCTGCCCGGAGCTTCATTTAATGACAACTATGAGAGTGGTATTGATCCTCTCATCTAACTCAGACAATAACTGAGCAAATTTCCTAAAATGCCGGACTATTCCTTTAATGTCAAGTTCAGTGACAGAGCTTTTTGTGCAATATTTCAAATATGACTGGACAGTACGATGTAAGTAAGGCTTTAGACAAAAGGAAATGTCAAAGGGACAGAGAAAGTGTGGTTAGAAAAGGACAAAGCAAAATAGACGCAGTACAGATAGACATACGTTGACACACAGAGAAACACAGCCACACATGCAGGTGAGCTGGGTTCAGCAAGTCCACAGTGGGCTCACCTCAGGATACACAGGTGTGACTGTGTTGTTAGTCATGAGGCACCCCACAAATTCACCACCAGTGATGGGGGTGTAATAGTCTCTGCGAAAAAACATTAGAGCATCATGCGTGTATCCTGGCCCTGACTAACACACACCCCCATGGATAACACATTCCACTCAGCTAAACAGCCATGAGAGCTGGCAGAGCCGGTGTGATCGGCAAAGTACATATCTACGCAGCCATGCTCACAGACACACAACTGCCTGTGGCACACACACACATTACCCCTACACCTCAATCAGACCCTCTCAAGAGGCACTGAGGTGCATCGCTGAAATTCAAACCCAGCACAGAGCAGCACTCTTCACTGCTGAGAGGCAAAGCAGCTCATCCTGAAAGATGTAATTTCTCAGGGAGAGGGAAGATGTGGGGGGATGCCGGGACCATGCAAAGTGGGCTGGAGGTAGACGAGATAAAGAGGGGACTTCAGGAATAAAAAGAAATGGAGGAATGGGCATCTGCAGATGGTTTTGCTCATTAGAGTGTGAACAACATAGTCTTATAGTGCAGAAGGGAGGTTCTAGAAATGGTTGTAAACTCGATAAATCACGTAAAGCACACAGGATATTGATATTTCCTTTCTGTGGTGTTCTTCCCGTGTTCAGATATTTCCTTTGGCAGCTCCAGTTTCCTCCCACTTTGCAAATACATAAAACTCTGGTGAGACTAGGGACTTGAATTTGCTCATTAGTGTGAATGTCAGTGCAAGGGGGTGTGTCTGTATTTGTTCTAGAGCAGGCCAGTAACCTGTCCAGGTTGTTTCCAGGCCTTCAGCCCAATGCATGCTGGGATTAGACTCCCAGTATCCCTGAACAGAAAGCTACGGAAATTATACGAATGGATGAAAAATGCACTCATAATGGCTACATCCTCACTAGTGTCTCATATTAGGCCCAGACATTAGTGCTTTATGATCCTTGCAAGAGTAAAAGAGGAAATGTGTCACTACCACCATGTTTGCCATGTTGGATGTGTATGTGTGTGTGGGGGTGAATGTGTGTGTACCCACTTGGCAGTTAAGAGTCATTAAAAAAGGGCGTAAG
The DNA here is from genome assembly GCF_041903045.1 of Epinephelus lanceolatus. Lineage (NCBI taxonomy): Eukaryota > Metazoa > Chordata > Actinopteri > Perciformes > Serranidae > Epinephelus > Epinephelus lanceolatus. Next base: position 30,684,037 of record NC_135743.1, read on the forward strand.
GGAGCCATCCAGTGGTTTCTTGTCATTAATGAAGAACAGCACCGACAACCGCAAGAACCCACACATACACACAAACACTATAAACACAAAAAAGGCACATATGCACACATCCAAATACACCCATTGACTGTTTGTCTTTGGCTTTTGCTCCCCGCTGCTCTCTGCCACAAACACTTTTTTCCCATCTTCTTTCCGGTCATATTAAGTGTGATGACCCCATAAACACATATAAATAAATGCACACACAGACAAACATGTAATTTCGCAAAATCAACAATGCATGTGTGGAGTGCTCTGGAGGACTTAAGGGTCATATGTTAGAAAAACAACAGGAAAACAAGGAGCTTTACAAACCACAGAAAGGGGTGTCTGGGGTTTTATTTAAAATAAAGCATGAGTGGCTGTCGCCTGGTTTCCTCAAGCTTTACTATGTGATAAAAAAAAAAAAAAACTCACATGGTGATCAAACAGTCAAATATGGTCATTGTGAATGGGCCGTGGATAGGTGAAAGAAGGATGAGGAAGTTGTGTGACAAGCCGTTCAGTCACCCCCTTTACTTCCTGGGCCAACAACCCTCACCACTTCCAGGCGAGTATCTTTAAAGAGGATGTTGTGTGTTTGGAGCTGCTCTGCACTTTCTCAACCACAGCTCTATCACTTCAAAAGCTTAGCCCCTGAACTGTTTGTTTACAGGCCGAACAGCATTGATTGTATGGCAAACAGTCTGTAGGCTTGAGTACAGTACACACAGATCACACAGGAACTCTGGGGGAAATCACTTTAGGGAGATGCTTTTGAATGCTTTCTCTGCTCAAGGCTGTCATCTAGTGGCACTGGATTTAATGATGCTGGAAAAAGATGCACTAAAGTAGTATCCTTGATCATAAAATTATAGCAAAACCTTTCATCTCCAAATATTCTCCTCTCCTCTCTGACTGCTCCCTCTTCATTCTTCTTCTTCCTCTCCTACTCCACTCTGAGCATGGTTTGAGTTTCACACAGCTGTGCGAGATGGGACTCCTGTGGTGATTTGTAGCACTATAATGGCTCAAGCTCTGCTGTGCTTCTCCTCCCAGACATTGAGATAGCAGCTCTCACCTTACCTCGATCAACAACTGAGGGGCTGCGGAGGGCTTCCCGGGGTGGATGGGGGCGTCGGGGTGACCTGAGGGCGGGGGCAGCGAGCCGAGAGGGGCTGGAGGACTTGCAGGTGTCCAAACTCCCCTGGCTATGGACAGGTGCACTGCACCTGTGCCACATGTGTTCACTCACTCACATATGTGTGTGTGAAGCTCGGACACTCCTGAATACCAGCTGTGCACTATGAAGTTTCTCTCTCTCACCTTCACACACTTACCACTGTGCCTCCTAAAACACACACACAGCCTTCAAATACAATTTCCCTGCGACACACACTCTTACAGATACATTCCACCATGTGCCCCACACACTTCAGTGAGAATGGATCAATGTGTTAGCTAGTGTTACAGGTCAAAAGGTGTCTAAACATCTGCTATCAATCAGTGGCTAACAGATGTGTGCAGCATCTTTGCATCAAATCTGTTAAGGAAATCTTGATAGGTACACCTCTCCCTCTGACTGCAGGGATACTCCCTAAACGTCTGAGAGGGATGTGTGTTGCCTTCTTTTTCCAGTGGTTTAAAGAATCATCTAACATTTGGGAAATACGTTTTTTTTCACTTTTTCGGAGAGAGTTAGTTGAGCTACAGCCAGCACCTGGATATCTTAGTATGACCCAGAAGATAGGAAAATTCAAAATATTACATGATACATTATTTGTCCAGCCTATTTCTCATTTTCCCCCTTTCCATTTTTTTGTACATCATAAATTCAGCTCCCGAGAAATAACTATTGTCTCAGACCGATCCTAATTTAAAATCTTAAAATGCTCTTCTTCCTCTCTCACTACAGTAATCTTTATTTGTCTGATATAATAAGCTCTTGAGATAAGAAAACTTGAATGATGTATAAATGAACCTGCACAATTTCAGAAATCTATGTCAGTGATCAAATTCAAGTCTCAAATCTGTATTTTATCTGTTCTCAAAAAAAAAATCTGTTCTCTTAAAAAACCTCTGTGGGGGTGAAACACATCAGAATGTAGTCATCTGCACATAAGAAGCTGATTTATATCTGACGAGACAAAGAAAAGATTCTTTTTTTATTCTTCTTTTAGGAAAGCCTGGAAACAGACAGCCTGGGGAGAAACTGTCTACCAGCACCCATTGCTCAGTAATAAGCACACTACACTGAGTTTGTTTTATCCCTAAAAAAGCAAAAGTGTAAAAATGGCAGAAAGTTTGAAAATTACTGTTTTTTACACTTTCACACTTTCATACCAAGCTGTTTCCCACAGTTTCCATTTTATGCTAAATTAAGGTACTTGGCTGATGGTGGTAGCTTTATTATAAAGGAGCTGTATGTATATGTATGATTCAGCGTCTGAGCCAGGATTGTCTGCACACGGCTCTCAACATGGAGGTGACTGAGCTGGCGGCGAGCAATTAATGGTGCTAACAGCACAATCATTGCTGACAGTGGCAACAGTGTTGACAGCACTAACGGTGTTAACTAGGTGAACCGGAGGGTGGGCACTATGTTTCCACGATGACGTCATCCCCATACCAGTGATAACAGTTGTATGAGCGGCAGCAATTAACTAGCCGGTGGGATACACACACTGGGTCTGACATGCATTTACATGCACCTGGGTCGAAGCCATTATTCTAACACAGTTTCACACAGTTAATATTGATTTGCCGCTATAGTAATGTTCTAAATCATAAGGTTCGTAAACAGAACCTTTACGCAGACACAAGAGTGGTATTGATCATCTCATCTAAATCTCTGCAAGACAGCAAATAATCTTGTTTCCCGAATTGTTGTCCTATTTCTTTATTGATACCAGTTGTGGTGTGGTTTTGTGTCTGTTTCTTGCCCATTTCTCCTCTGACCAGAAAAAATACATCAGTAGTGGTGTGTTTGGATGTTCTTGTCTTTCAATCGAAAAGAAATTAGATCTCTGGGATAAGGACATTTTTGCAAAGTGTAGGCATTTTGACTGGTTCTCTTCTTTAAGAAGTTTATTTGAAAGCTAGAAGTTAGTTTTAGTTCAAGATCAAAATAAAGTTTAAGTCAAATCTTGGCTGTGTGTGTGTGTGTGTGTGTGTGTGTGTGTGTCCTGGGGTTCTCCGCTGATTCAGCAGTCTGAAGGTCACTTTCAGGCAGAGGGGGGTTTAATCAGGAGCCATTGTTCCAAAACGGTGGCCCTCTCCTCCTACAGAGAATTCCCCTTTGAGAAAAGGAGAGGTCTGTAGTTGACAGAGGAGAGAGGAGGAGAGGGCAGAGGTGAGGTGGGTGAGGAGGTGAAGAGGAGGCTGGGAGGACTGGTGGAGGTAAGGTGGAGAGTGATAAAAGATTTGGGAAAAATGAAGAATGGAGGAAGAGAATTTTCACGTCTGGACGGCATTATGTGTTGCAGAGAGGAACCCCCCGCCCCTTCCTAATTATAGTCTGTATCATTGGAGACTGAGGGCTCTTGGGAACATGGTTTATCACTGTATTGTGGCAGAGCAAACACACACACACACACACAGCACTCCTCCAACACAGTAATAGAGGGACTGCGTTAAAACTACCATCTTCAACACAGAGGGGTCGTCTGTTGTGGCAAACACGGTACTCATTTGCAAGTGACAAGCAAAGAAATGCCATGAGAGAGAGGACAGATGTGATGAGTAAAGAAAGGCTATGGCTCTAACTGTCTTGTGGAATCATTTGATTTTGCTTGACGATGATAGACAACAAAAGGGCACTGTGGGAACTGTAAACAACACACACCGCAAACGATGGCGAGCTGGGTATCATGTGATGGTGCCTGGAACTCTCTCCCTGTGAAGCAGGGCGAACGGGGAAGTGTGGTGGAAAGACAGAGGCCCAACTGATAAACACAGCGAAGGGGTAATGTACATAAAGGCCTGCTGCGTCGCTCTCAGGAGATGAATAATGAGCCTGGCTGCATGTAAACTGTGGTTGGAAAACAACAAAAGCTGCTGACTAACTGTAGTGGTGTGCGGCGAGGTGGGGACGCCCTGTCATTTGGGCCCTTGCCTGCATAGGGAGGCCTCTCTCGCCTAAACATGCCGCCTTTGTCTGAATAAAGCAGAACCGTGGCTCTAAATGCAGTTAGACGTTCTGTTTTTACGAGTATTCAGGCTCTGCTACTGAGTGAAAAGGTAAAAATAACAACAGAATTTGAAAATGCAAACAGTCATATAGAAGTCAGTCCAGGTCAGTCTGGCACAATCAAGGCTGTAGTTACTGAAGCACATTAAAGGCACTAATAATAAATGGTGGTTATAATTCAGTAAGTAGGAGAAGGTTTTAAAAGCTTAAATGAAAACATGAGGAGTACTGCTGCTGTGAAGCGTATAAAAGTCTGTTCCAAAGACAGGTGATTACCAGGCAAAGAGGAATAAAAGATGCTGTCAAGTTAGCCAGGATGTCTTCTCAGCCTCTGCTTATTTGATTTTAACCAGTTCTTTTTTCCAATGCTTTTTCCTCCCATGGAAGTGTACTACAAAACTTCCAAAGTGGTTTTTGGGTTTACATCCTTTTGCCATTTAAAGGGGATCTATGATGCTCATTTTCAGGTTGTACTTGTATTTGGAGTTATATACTATAACATGTTTTGATGTTCAAAAAACACACTCCTCATACTGTCTGTGCTTGATCACCTGTATTCACCCTTTGTCCAAAATGCTTTGTTTTAGCCTGTGTCTCCTCAAGTTCCCTCCCAAAAAAGCCCAGTCTTCCCTGCATGGTCATTTCTGGGTTTTTCAGGTCTTCTGTATGCTCTTGGCATCTCTGGTCTCTGCACCAATCACTTCAGCCAGGGGACTGACGGTAACTAAGAATATCAGCATTTCTACCGTGAAAAATCACCAATAAAAAGCTCCTTACCCTAAATCATCACAGCCAGACATGTTCCAGCAGGAATATAATCCAAGATCAAGGAGAAGTTAACAACATCGGCAACCAAAATTACAGGTTTCCCTGATGATAGCATGTTGCTATTCAGCTTGAGCGGTGTCTGTTTTTTTTATACCCTAATAACCTTCCTGACACTACACCAGGGTATATGGTGTATGGTCATCTGTGTAAAATAAATAAATAAATAAAATTAAATAAAACATAAAAGCTAAGCTGCTGGTGATAGAAGCCTTTGTAGCATGTATTTGATTGTCTAGCCTACAATGCTGTGTTCTTAATATCTGGGTTTAAATACCTATGGCCCATAGATCTTGAATAAATCTTGTGTCTAATAACCTGCTTTTGTAGTTGAAAAAAGTCATCTCAAGAAAACTTAATATGTGGTAATACTTCCAAACAGGGGCAGAGGTATCTTTCTTTTATACTAGTCCTGTAACATCATCTCCATCAGTCACATTCACCATCTTTCTAATCTCAGCTTCCCATTCCACCAGTGGAGACTGACCTCTGATGGTGCATGCTGTGTACTACATAGCTTTAATACAGCATCTCTGTATCAGTTTAATAAAAAGAGGAGCTTATGTATATTTGGCAGAATTGAAAATCATACATTTGGGATTTCTAAAAACCCCGGTATAGAGTAATACTTTGATAATACCGAAGCCTTAGAGTTACATTTAGCAGTCTAGGCCAGGTAATATTAAAACACTTGAAGTAGTGTCATGAGCTGACACAGCTTGTCTCGAAAGTAGAAAAAAATGTTGGAAACATCGTACTGAGGGTTTTGCTCACAGGAATTACTTTTACATTCCTCATTTGAAACTTTGGCCACATTTAACATAAACATCTGACAACATAACATTATATATATATATGACAAAATATTTAAAAAAAAAAAAAAAAAACTACTCAAGGCAGTCAACTGTCTTTGTGTATTAAGTGTCCTGTAGTTTTAATGGTGAGCACTCAGCAAAGGAAACTTGTATTTCATCCATTTATTTGCAAAGCAATAAGTACAGGCATAAAAATAATCATAGTTAAAATAGTGAGAAAGATTTTAAAAATTAAAAATTAAAAAAAAATAAAATAAAAAATAACAATTAAAAAAAAAATAATAATAACAATTAGTGCTCAGTTTGTTCCCCTCTTTGAGTTCACAAACAACTACGTTCTGATTCTTGTGTCCAGTCACTAACACTTCATTTTAAGACAGCTGATTTGTTCACTCTCCATTGACATCAGATTTGTTCTCCTCCTTGCCACATCGTTTGTTTAGTCCACTGAAATACTTCTCTCTGAAGGCGTTGTGTCCCTGGTAGGGGCTGAAGCGTGGGTCTGATAAATGAGCCAGGCTGTCTAATTCCTGTAAAGAGACAAATGTAGAGGTCATCGTACTGAAATGTCTGGAAGTGCTGCCTGTTTTCCCCTATTAGAAAAAACACAGTGACAACATTTAGCCACATTGTACACAGTGGAATACATGTGTTTATTTTTTTATCCTCCACTGTTTTTAGTAGTAAAAACAAGCTTTTATCCAGCTTCCTGATACATCTTGATATTCAAATTTACAGTTTGTTAAGAATGTGACAAAAAAAATGAACAAAATGAAAATACAGCAGCTACTGGTTATTTTTCTCCACAAAAGGAGCATGTTGAGACTATTGTGATCACACTATATTAATACAAAGGTAATTTGGATGTAAAAGCTGACACAGCTCTTCCCTGATCCAGTCAAGGGGCAACTCACACTACATGTCAGTATAATATTGGCAACACAAGGTTGGCATACTTCTTTCCATGTTTGCATGCAGGAACAGGACTGAGCTCATGTATATTAACAATGTATATGAACTGTTATGAATCGCTTCAGTTAAACAGTTTGTCTTGGCTGTAGGGTAGCCGCTGGTTGATGGAGGGATGAAGGGAGGAAGAGAGATGCTGGGAAGAGGAATAATGAGGTGAGATGAGCTGGAAGTGATGACTCCAACGCTGGGCCTGTGATTTGTCAGCAACACCTTCCTTTTGCTTGCTGATGCTGCCAAGCAACCTGGAAACAGTTTCCATGACCACTGGGAGGAAAACCTCTGGGTAACAAGACTGACAACATAACCATGACCCCCAAAAATGAATAGGGATAGAGGGACATAACTACAAACAAGGGTGGAAATAAGCACTCTGTCTTTGCCAACCATACAGGTGGAGGGTTATACACTTTTAGTGTTAAATTGGGCAAACGAGTAATTTATGGCCAACAAACACATTTAGTTACACCCCATAAATAAGAAAATGTGAGATTTCAGAGATATTTTTTCTGCACTGGTTTAACAGGAAACATTTACAGCAATTAGACTGGCCCCATTATTGTCAAAACGCAGAAACAGTGTGGACACGTGCACATGTATCATAGGGGTACAAACACATTTGAGGTGTTCACACACACGGAGAGCTGTGAACCCTGGTGAACGAGTGCAGATAGGTGCAGATTGAGGCCTATTTGGAAAGGAAAAACTCAACGACCTGAGATAGATACCAGTCAGATAAGATCAAACAGCTGTGTGTTTGTGTGTGCGTGTCATACAGGGCCCTTTATGGGAGCAATTTGGGGTTTTGAAGTGGAATGGATGTCAGATCCAAAGATGGATTGTTTTCCATACGATGTGTGATTAAACCATTTAGAGTTCCAGTATAAAAGAAATGAGCCAATCACAGCCAGATGGCGAGGATTTACCCCAGACAGACAAAGAGACACCATCACTTCCATTAGGATGACATGTAAAAAACATACACATATGCTACATACATGTACATGACACATACTTATGTGGTTACATATACAAACAATTCTATGAACTACAAATAAAAAAACATGAAAGGGCAGGCAGCCACACACATGCTCTCATTTTACATAAACTAATCATATGTGTTGCTGTTCATGCTCAAACATATAAAAACTGTAAACAAATTCTGTACTGTGCAGACATGTTATAACCATGCAACTTCATAACATAACTTAAAATAATATAAAGGAGAAGTTGTGCTTCCAATCAAAGAATAACTAAAATGAGATTATACGGCCAACTTTGCAGGCATACACACATCAGAAGAAAAATGTATGTTTTAAATTCTGTGAAATAACTTGATTTTCCTGCACATTAACCAAACAGTATGCTAGTATACATCTGTGATGCTGCGTGTACAGAGCAGTGGCCTGTAGGAATATATACAGTTATGGAAACAGAAATGTAATACACAACTGCGCACCGTTCATTGACGAAACACAAAATTACAAAAGAAAATAAATGTATCAGTTAAAGGAGCTGAATATAACATTCAGAGCATTAATGAAGCAGCAAAAACGAATTGCAATACAAGGGTATAGCAGAGTAATGGTGTCCAGGAGCAGAGAATGTAGTGTGTTGTAAATGGTGAGCAGCTACTATAACATATCAA